>NC_090652.1:156424657-156514247 GCF_040937935.1 Hyperolius riggenbachi | reverse complement strand
ATCAGCATGATGTTGGACCCGCGCCTCAAGGGGAAGTTGAGCCAGTTCCTACCTCCTGCAGGAGGAGACCCAGCGCAACAAATAAGGAGCTTGCAGCAGGCCCTTGTTGAGCGCTTGGAGGAAGCCTTCCCCCAGCCTTCCACCCCCACTGTCCAGCCAGCACAGAGGCAGCAGCAGGTGCCTGCATCCAGCAGCAAGCGCCCCACAGACCTGCTGTCTCTCAGCAACGAGCTCTACAGGACTGTAGAGGCTCCAGCAGTGACTAGAGAGGAGGTGCATGCAGCAGCAGCATCCTCCTCCGGTCACAGCCAGCGCCTGACCCGCATGGTGGCTGACTACATGGGGTCCTACAACGGGCTTGACAGCGATGCCCCTGTTGATCCCATGGAGTATTGGGTCAAGCGCCTGGAGATCTGGAGCGAGCTGGCGCAGTACGCCCTGGAAGTGCTGTCCTGTCCCCCTTCCAGCGTGCTGTCCGAGCGCTGCTTCAGTGCAGCTGGTGGCGTGGTCACCGAGAAACGCTCACGTCTGTCTCACAAGTCTGTGGACAGACTGACGTTTCTCAAGATGAACCAGGCGTGGGTGGAAGGCGAGTTCCTGGCCCCTGTTGTCGGCGAGTGGGGGACATGAACTGGCTGCCGGAACCATCGTTAATATGCCTTACCACCCTTTACCACCTCCTGGCTCCTGCTCACTTCTAAGCCAGCCTGGATCAGTTTGACTATTACGTCGCCTGTAGCCACACATTTTACACCTACAGTGGGCTGCTGTGTACTGCCCTTCTGCTGTCTGTCTGTGTTTCCCACTGCCAGGGTACACAGATTTACCTTCTGCTGCCACTCTGCCACCAGCTATTATGTCCAACAATAGCTATATCTGTGTAATTTGCTGTAAAAAAAAAAAAAAAACCATTAAAAAAAAAAAGGTTTAATTTTTCTGAGGTGCCCGGGTTGAAAACTGTGTTGTCCCAATTGTGTATTGGACACGATGTGGGCTGCACGACTGCTGTCTGGGACCTCCTGTTGTGTTTATTTACAGACCTGGTTTCACCGCTAGTTACCAGGGCTATTATATCACGCTGCCTACCTGCTGCCACACTCACACTACTCCTCCATTCCTCCTGCTGCTGCTGCTGTCGGTCTGTGTTTCCCACTGCCAGGGTACACAGATTTACCTTCTGCTGCCACTCTGCCACCAGCTATTACGTCCAACAATAGCTATATCTGTGTAATTTGCTGTAAAAAAAAAAAAAAACATTAAAAAAAAAGGTTTAATTTTTCTGAGGTGCCCGGGTTGAAAACTGTGTTGTCCCAGTTGTGTATTGGACACGATGTGGGCTGCACGACCGCTGTCTGGGACCTCCTGTTGTGTTTATTTACAGACCTGGTATCACCGCTAGGTACCAGGGCTATTATGTCACGCTGCCTGCCTGCTGCCACACTCACACTACTCCTCCATTCCTCCTACTGCTGCTGCTGTCGGTCTGTGTTTCCCACTGCCGGGGTACACAGATTTACCTTCTGCTGCCACTCTGCCACCAGCTATTACGTCCAACAATAGCTATATCTGTGTAATTTGCTGTAAAAAAAAAAATTAAAAAAAAAAGGTTTAATTTTTCTGAGGTGCCCGGGTTGAAAACTGTGTTGTCCCAGTTGTGTATTGGACATGATGTGGGCTTCATGACCGCTGTCTGGAACCTCATGCTGTGTATTACGGCCTGGTACCACCGCTAGGTACCACAGCCTATTATGTCTCGCTGCCTGCCTCATTGACTGCCTGCTGCTACACAATCATCCTCCTCCTCCTGCTGCTGCTGAATTTACCTCCTGCTGTCTGTGTGTTTCCACTGCCAGGGAGCACATACAATGACGCTTCCACCATGCGCCACCAGCTATTTATTACGCTCAAAAATAGCTGCATTTCTTTAAAAAAACTAAAAAAATATATATACTTTTTAATACTTTGTGATAATTATTTTTAGAGGTGTCCGGGTTGAAAATGGTGTTGTCCCAGTTGTGTATTGGACATGATGTTGGCTTCACGACCGCTGTCTGGAACCTCATGCTGTGTATTTACGGCCTGGTACCACCGCTAGGTACTACAGCCTATTACACAATCATCCTCCTCCTGCTGCTGCTGCTGAATTTACCTCCTGCTGTCTGTGTGTTTCCACTGCCAGGGCGCACATACAATAGCTCTTCCATCATGCGCCACCAGCTATTTATTACGCTCAAAAATAGCTGCATTTCTTTAAAAAAAAATATAGAAGAGAAATAAGTGAAGAAGAAGAAGACGATATAGAAGAAGAAGAAGATATAGAAAAAGAAGAAGAAGAAGAAGAAGATATAGAAAAAGAAGAAGAAGAAGAAATAGAAAAATAATAAGAAGAAGAAGATATAGAAAGAAGAAGAAGTAGAAAAAAATAATAATAATAATAATAATAATAATAATAAGAAGAAGAAGAAGAAGAAGAAAGAAGAAGAAGAAGAAGAAGAAGAAGAAGAAGAAGAAGAAGAAGAAGAAGAAGAAGAGAAGAAGAAGAAGAAGAAGAAGAAGAAGAAGCAGAAGAGAAGAAGAAGAAGAAGAAGAAAGAAGAAGAAGAAGAAGAAGAAGAAGAAGAAGAAGAAGAAGAAGAAGAAGAAGAAGAAGAAGAAGAAGAAGAAGAAGAAGAAGAAGAAGAAGAAGAAGAAGAAGAAGAAGAAGAAGAAGAAGAAGAAGAAGAAGAAGAGAAGAAGAAGAAGAAGAAGAAGAAGAAGAAGAAGAAGAAGAAAGAAGAAGAAGAAGAAGAAGAAGAAGAAGAAGAAGAAGAAGAAGAAGAAGAAGAAGAAGAGAAGAAGAAGAAGAAGAAGAAGAAGAAGAAGAAGAAGAAGAAGAAGAAGAAGAAGAAGAAGAAGAAGAAGAAGAAGAAGAAGAAGAAAAGAAGAAGAAGAAGAAGAAGAAGAAGAAGAAGAAGAAGAAGGAAGAAGAAGAAGAAGAAGAAGAAGAAGAAGAAGAAGAAGAAAGAAGAAGAAGAAGAAGAAGAAGAAGAAAAGAAGAAGAAGAAGAAGAGAAGAAGAAGAAGAAGAAGAAGGAAGAAGAAGAAGAAGAAGAAGAAGAAGAAGAAGAAGAAGAAGAAGAAGAAGAGAAGAAGAAGAAGAAGAAGAAGAAGAAGAAGAGAAGAAGAAGAAGAAGAAGAAGAAGAAGAAGAAGAAGAAGAAGAAGAAAGAAGAAGAAGAAGAAGAAGAAGAAGAAGAAGAAGAAGAAAGAAGAAGAAGAAGAAGAAAGAAGAAGAAGAAGAAGAAGAAGAAGAAGAAGAAGAAGAAGAAGAAGAAGAAGAAGAAGAAGAAGAAGAAGAAGAAGAAGAAGAAGAAGAAGAAGAAGAAGAAGAAGAAGAAGAAGAAGAAGAAGAAGAAGAAGAAGAAGAAGAAGAAGAAGAGAAAGAAGAAGAAGAAGAAGAAGAAGAAGAAGAAGAAGAAGAAGAAGAAGAAAAGAAGAAGAAGAAAGAAGAAGAAGAAGAAGAAGAAGAAGAAGAAGAAGAAGAAGAAGAAGAAGAAAGAAGAAGAAGAAGAAGAAGAAGAAGAAGAAGAAGAAGAAGAAGAAGAAGAAGAAGAAGAGAAGAAGAAGAAGAAGAAGAAGAAGAAGAAGAAGAAGAAGAAGAAGAAGAAGAAGAAGAAGAAGAGAGAAGAACTGAACAGATTTTGGACACAACTTCTCTTTCCACCTTTTTTTTTTTTAAAGACATCACCACCATAATCACTTGCTGTTGTTATTGGAAAAAAAGATGTTTCTTGCATCATTCATCCCCAAAACAAGTTGTTTGAAGCTATTTAAGGCCAATTCGAATAGTCAGCTCGAATAATGAGCTTGAATACCGACTCGAATAGTGAGCTTGAATTCCGAGGTCGAATCGAATAGTAAAACATATTCGACTTGAATATTCGACCGACCTCGAATAATTTACTATTCGAATTCGACCTAACTCGAATAATAAAAAGGGGTATCTGAGCATCCCTACTCATGATGCCCCGACAGCTGGTCATCAAGGAGAGAAAATAACGTATGAGTTAAGAGACTACGCTTACTGGCCACACATGTTACAGGATGTCAGGACATTATGTCAAGGATGTTTGGTCTGTCCTCAATTCCAGGCACAAGGTCCCACTCACAGGGCACCGCTGATAAAAAGAGGAATATCATGCCATGGTCAGACATCCAGATCGATTTCATTGGACCGGTAACAACATCTTCAAAGGGAAATCGATACATGTTGACTGTAACGTGTTTATTTTCTAAATGGGTAGAATGTTTGCCGAGTAAAACATGCAGTTCTAGTGTTGCGCATCACTGCTCATTAAGCACATATTTTCCCGATTTGGTCTTCCCAGCGTATCAAATCCGATCGCGGAAGTCACTTCACCAGTGAAGTAATGACCAAAATGTGGGAAATACTAGGGGTAAAACGGAAGCTACACATAGGTTACCGACCAGCCTCTAGTGGTGGAGTGGAGTGTTACAATCAATCTATTGTAAATATCCTGAAAAAATGTGTTAGCAAATCAGGTAAAGACTGGGACGTCAAGCTGCCACTAGTTCTTATGGCTATTAGAGCTACCCCAAGCACAGCAACCAAACTTTCTCCATTTGAGATGCTCACAGGTAGAAAGATGGTGTTACCCCAGCATTTGCTTTACAAAACCACAGATCACAACTTGATGAATGCAACTACTGCACATCAATACGTGGAGAACTTACGTAAGCACCTCCAGCATGCCTTTGCATTTGCTCAAAGAAACATCGAAAAGCCGCAGTCAGTACGAAAACGTACTATGACCTCAAAACTACACAAAAGGAGTATCAGGTTGACGATAAAGTTTATCTGTATAATTTTGCCAGAGACCAGGTAAAGGAAAAAGGAAGTTCCTCCCTTCATGGAAGGGCCCATATCCAATCACCGAAAAATTGTCTCCTGTAGTTTACAAGGTTAAAATCCCAAAGGCAGGGACGGATCTAGTAGGGGGCAAGCGGGTCTCTTGCCCCAGGCGCAGTTTGTTGAATTCTTAAAAGGCGGCAAAATGTGGATGGGGAATGGCAGTTTAGGCGCCAAAACCTGACCTTGCCCCAGGCGCAACTTGGGGCAACTTGGTCTAGATCCGTCCCTGCCCAAAGGGGATGACTTTGTTGAAAAATGGGTGCATATTAATCAATTGTGTATATGTCACCCTAGCTCACAGCTGCGGAGAATTGAGCAATCTGGAAATGTGTGCTAACAAATTATTTTTCTCCTGACAGGTATACCTAATGATGTGTTTAATCTCTACTAGACACAAAGATTCCATACCGGCGCAAAAATGCCCCACCTGATGATTGCCATCCTTTACGCAAGTCCTAATCTTGGGGAAGAGTGCCAAGCCAAGTGTGGTGCCAGATCCAGCCTTCATGAGGTTACCGGATACAGTGGAGTTCATCATGACCAGATAGATGTTCCTATCTCAGAGGGTCCAGATGAGCCTAAACCCGCGATGTGTCATAAAATAAGGAGCTGATGTATCCGAGGTCCATTTGATGGAGATGCAAGTTTGACACCTGTTGCACACCAGATACTCACAGGAGTGAGTTATTCAAATCTTAAAACAAATCCGGAAAATCCTTTGTTTGAGCGAAAGGCCAAAGCAGTTCATCACTGTTACTGTCACTGTTTGCCACCTTTGCAGCAAGAGAAAACCTGTTGGTTTACAGTCGGAGTATCACTTGCCAGTTTTATATTTCTTTCTTTAAGCGTCGGAACACGAGATTACAAGCCGTGAAAGTTTAATTTGTGACATATCTACATAAAGATGGAACTTTGTTTGTTTTTATTTATTTTTTTTCACTTTAAATGAAATTCACGAAGAATCTTTTGAGCCAATTATAGCTAGAATCTCATCAATCAGATCAACATGAACTTCAATATGATGAAGAAAATGTTTTAAAGTCCATTTTTCCCTTTCATACTTGGATTACAAATACAAAGCATAAAGTTTTGTTCGCAACACGTTCCCACGGGAATGAAGCAGACGAAAAACGTTGAAAATCTTTATTATTCTTCTAAAAATTCACATCTATGGAGCTTTGAGGAGAAAAGGGGGATGTGTCAAGATTTCCAAAATGGCGATTTATATTATCGTGTAATAAAAGTTGCTATGATTTTCAGGAGCTTTACATTTTTGATTGTATATTTTCTACAACGATTTGCATAATCGTTGATAAAACGCCCGACACTCTGTAATCGTCTGGCTGGGTCTGTTTGGAGAAGCAGGAAGACCAGCCAGGGGATTTTAGAGCAGCTGTAGAAGGGAAAGATGCAGATCTGCCTGTTGCTAAACTTTTCTGTGTTACTCGTGGTGGGGAAATTGTTGCTGGAACTGTCCACAGCAGTTGAGGAGAAGGGAGGGAAAGCAGGCAAAATGGAGCTGCAGGATTCCACAACCAAGAAGCCCTGAGCAGCAGGTCACTGATCATTTGAGCTCTGCAGTGTGATGGCAGCTCCGGTAATAGGATGACACAGCTTAAGGGAAGGGGGAGGGAAGCTGCTCCGTCCCCTTAGATAACGCTAAAACTCTTCCTGTGTTCTCTGCACTGCACAGGAAGGAGGAGAGACCTGAGCCCCCTAAGTGCCTGGAAGGAGGCGGCACCCAGGGCATTAGCCACGCCTGCACATCTAGGTACGCGTCTGATCTGATGGTCATTAAATAAAATCTTCCCCTGACCCCTTTCTGCACGCACGATAGCCTCTTTGGTTTGAAACGATGCAAGACAACAGATTATGTCCTGTGGCTGTTCAGTGTCTGCAGCATGGGGTCTCAGGGCTCTGTGAGCTCTTACAAACTCTATAATGGTCTCTGGGGCCTGTTCCAGGAATTCATTAGATAGCAGATAGGGCCTTCGGGATCTGCTCCACAGACACTGTCTCCAGTATACCTCTCACCCTCATATTACATTGCCTTCTGCAGTTATCTAGATCCTTGAGGTGGCGAGACCAGAATGTTCAGCCAACTGGTCAATCTGTGTGACCGCCACTCAGTGTAACATGGCTATATGTGAATCTGGCTTAGAGCCCTCGGCCTCCAGCATGAGAAGCCGCTTGCCAATTGCCACCACTTCACTGCACGCTATGGCTGTGTGCAGAGAATTTTTAATATCTTCCGCCATAGCGCAGATGTTTGCCAGAGTAGGGGACATGTTTTGTTTGTCACCCATCTTCGCTGCAGCTGACGGAGATGATTCTGGGGAAGACTGTGTAATCTGCATTTCTTTCATCTTCGCCATCTTGGAGGCTTGCTTGCTGCCTTTTTGGGTCCTAAAGATCTCTGGTACCGTCTTCCCAAATTGCGTCTGAGAGGCTTTGGGGTCTGCCACGGCGACTTGGCTACTGCGGGTGCTCCTCATAGCCATGGAAAGAGTAAGTAGGAGCCGGGAAATTGAAGCTGCTAGCAGGTAGAGTAAGGGAGCTCAAGATCAATCAGCCATCTACAAACGGCACCAAGCCACGCCCACTCCTATCATAATTTTAACATCGATTTTCTAAAAAACGACAAGATCTTTTTTTAAAGATTTTTTCTCTTGTCCCACTATTCTCCTTACTATACCTAGCAAATGTGGTGATTCTAGCATTTACGGGGGCTTTGCTATTAACTTGAACTTCCATTGACCTCAATTTAATTTGCAAAACTCTTTCAGTGAAAATTTGAGAAATGAAGTTTGAAGAACTTTTCTTGATAATGTCAGAGACATTTTATCTCATGCTAGTGGTAAGGTAATAAAAAATAACATCTTCATTTTTTTGTCCTCTAAAGGCTTGATTCACTAACCGGCTCTAAGCAGTTTAGTGTGCCTTATCTGAGTTTAGTGTGCCTTATCTGAGTTTAGTGTGCCTTATCTGAGGTTAGTGTGCCTTTTCTGAGTCAGTGTGCCTTATCGGAATATTAGTGTGCCTTATCTGAACTTAGTGCCCCTTAAGTAGCTTTGTGCACACTAAAAGATGTGTAAAACAAGGAGAACTGAGAGCCCAATATAGTGTAGTAAGTTAAGGCAATTGGTATAATGAAAAAGAGTAAATTATATACTCACAAACCAGGGTTACCTCCAGGCAACCACTGTATAAGCAGGTGAAGAGATTAACCTGTCCCCACTCAGGATTAAAAAGTCGCTCTCTGTAGATGTGAAAAGGTAGGGGTATCCCCCTCCACCAAGGGTGGATATGTGCTATATTGTAAACTGAACAGAGGCGCCAAAAGGATGAAAACAGGATTTAAAATACTTAAAATTTGCTTAGGAGGCAGTGGTGGACTTACCTCCTTCAAGCAGACACAAAAAACTGTGTAGTTCGACAGCAATAAATTTATTAGTACACTCCAAGGTTTTTATACAACGCGTTTCGCAGGTCTATACCCGCTTCATCAGGCAATGGAGATAGGAGTACACAGCACAATGTCAGAGTCACACCTGGCGCCTTTGTCTAGGCACCAGGTGTGACTCTGACACTAAAAGATGCACAAAGCTACATCGTGCACTGCACGATAATATCGCACCCGCTATACTGTACATGATGCCACCTAAACCGCACATCAGTGCACCATTATCGACGCATCCTATGCGACCTTATGGTCGCATTATATACAGTATAGCGGGTGCAACATGATCTTCGCAACGCGCGCAAAGATCGATGCATTACGTTGTGCGCGGAGCAGTGCGCGATGTAGCTTTGTGCATCTTTTAGTGTGCACAAAGCTACTTAAGGGGCACTAAGTTCAGATAAGTCACACAAACCTCAGATAAGGCACACTAACCTCAGATAAGGTTAGCGCTGTAGTTTGTGCCCACTAAGTGATAAGGTACACTAACCGGCTTAGTGACGGTTAGTGAATCAAGGCCCAAAACTCTTATGGGTTCCCAATCTATTTTTGGATGAAACCCCTCCAGCATATGTAGAGTTTGCTGAGTGAAAAAGGATGCAAAGCCATTGCGCTGTTTTGCCCACACGTCTGCCGCAGTTTGTCCATACCTTGCCCCCACATCTCTACTTTACCCACACTTCTTTACTTTGCTAACACATTTTATCCACACTTTGATAACATATCTTTTTCCACACTTCTCCCACACTTGAGACCTACTAATATGTAACATGACCCCAGAGAGGGAAAATATCTAATTGGACAGAATTTTTACATTCTTTATTTAGAGGATTTTGTCAGCGGTTTAGACATTAACAAGGGTGACCAGGCATCCTCTTTTCCCCGGACAGGTCCTCTTTTTCAGACCTGTCCGGGGCGTCTGGGTATGTTGGTATGAAGAGCTGTTTGGGAGCCAAACACGAGCCGGCTCTTTGGGAGCCGAGCGACCAAGCGCAAGCCAGAAGAGCCGATGCTTTCTAAAGAGCCGGAATGCCCATCACTAGACTGAGTCTCAGTCTAGTGATGGGAATTCTGGCTCTTTAAGCATCGGCTCTTTTGGCCGCTTGGCTCCCAAAGAGCCGGCTCGTGTTCGGCTCCCAAACGGCTCTCTCTCAGCGGTGGCTTCCCGGTTTCCATGGCTCCCGGCATGTGATGTTGGTACTGCATCACACGCTACCAGCCACAGCGGCGCTCTCCCCCAATGTCACGATGCAGGCATGGATATCACGTCAGTACATCCATGCCTGCGAAGATAAAATAAGGCGCCCTCTTGCTGCTTGGGATGGACTCAGGAGCGGCTGCAGGACTGGCTGGCTGGCTTAGATGGACGTGCTCTGATGCCGCTTGTTCAGGGAGAACTGAACTGTGCAGTGGCTGTGGCTAGCTAGCCTGGACGGATGTGCCTGACTCAAGACATCTGTGGTGGTGAGCCTGGCAGGTTGCGGGGCAAGGGGGAGAATACACATACAAAAGCTGAACCCTGTAGTTGGGGAGGGGGGAGGATATGCATGCAAAATGAACTTTGGTTTAGAGCTTAAGCTTATCTTGCATGCATTCCAACCCCCCCCCCTCCCCCCCAACAACAGGGTCAGTTTACTTTAGGGTTTGGATAACAGGATTGAATGTTCTGCCAATAAGATTGCATTTGTGGGGAAATGTGCTGCCAATCTCATTGCATTTGTGGGGAAATATGCTGCCAATCTGATTCTATTTGTGGGGAAAAATGTTGCCAAAATCGTTGCATTTTGTGGGGAAATCTTCTGCGAATCTGATTGAATTTTGTGGTCGGCCGGCCCTCCACCATGTGGTCTGGAAAAAAAAATGGCCCTCCATGCCCGCGAAGTTGGACAGCACACTGCTAAGGTTTTGTATATTTGGCCCCACCCATGACCACACCCACATGCTGTTGTGATCGTCCTCTTTTTTGGAAATCAATATATGGTCACCCTACATTAACCCTTTCCCTGCCAGCCGATTTGTCCTAAATACGAACATCTACTGCCAAGCAGTTCTTAGACATTTTGCACTCATCAGGTTTACTTAAGATTTTTTTACCGGAAAACCTACATGAAATAGGAAAATATTATATATTTATTGAATTGGGCTTAAACGCTAAAAGAAAATGTTGTACTTTTTCTGGAAATATAACAACATTTTTGAGTGAAATATGTTAATAAAAAAAGTGAAATAAAAAATAAAATATTTTTCTGTTGTGTTTTTTTTTTCCAAAGAATTACATTTACTGACAAAAATGTTACTTTTGTAAAAGCCGTGATTCTGCTAAATCCAACTATACTATCTATGTATTAGTATCCCACTTTTCCTGTCCACAACACACCCCAATAATAAAACAGCATTTTTAAAGAGTACCTAAACTGAGACTGATATGGATGTTTCCTTTTAAACAATACCAGTTGCCTGGCAGTCCAACTGATCTCTGTGGCTGTAGTACTGGTTGGATCACATACCAGAAACAAGCATGCAACTAATCCAGTCTGACTTCAGTCAGAGCCAGTGATGCTCGGATGCCCCTTTTTATTATTCGAGTTTGGTCGAATTCGAATAGTAAATTATTCGAATTCGGTCGAATATTCGAGTCGAATATTTTTTACTATTCGATTCGACCTCGGACTTCGAGCTCACTATTCGAGTCGGTATGCGAGCTCATTATTCGAGCTGACTATTCGAATTGGCCTTAAATAGCTTCCAACACTTGTTTTGAGGGTGAATGATGCAAGAAACATCTTTTTTTCCAAGTAACAACAGCAAGTGATTATGTGGGGATTTTCCTTTAAAAAAAAAAAAGGTGGAAAGAGAAGAGAAGTTGTGTCCAAAATTCTGTTCAGTAGTGTATATACTTCTTCTTCTTCTTCTTCTTTATCTTCTATATCTTCTTCTTCTTTATTATCTTCTTCTTCTATATCTTCTTCTTCTATATCTTCTTCTTCTTCTTCTTCTATATCTTCTTCTTCTTCTTCTTCTTCATCATCATCATCTTCTTCTTCTTCATCATCTTCTTCATCTTCTTCATCTTCATCTTCTTCATCATCTTCTTCTTCATCATCTTCTTCTTCTTCTTCATCTTCTTCATCTTCTTCATCTTCATCTTCTTCATCTTCTTTTTCTTCATCTTCTTCTTCTTCATCTTCTTCTTCTATATCTTCTTCTTCTATATCTTCTTTTTCTATATCTTCTTTTTCTATATCCTCTTCTTCTTATTATTATTTTTCTATTTCGTCTTCTTCTTTTTCTATATCTTCTTCTCCTTCTTTTTCTATATCTTCTTCTTCTTCTATATCGTCTTCTTCGTCTTCACTTATTTCTCTTTTATATATTTTTTTTAAAGAAATGCAGCTATTTTTGAGCATAATAAATAGCTGGTGGCGCACAGCACGCATGTTGGAAGCGCCATTGTATGTGCTCCCTGGCAGTGGAAACACACAGACAGCAGGAGGTAAATTCAGCAGCAGCAGCAGGAGGAGGAGGATGATTGTGTAGCAGCAGGCAGTCAATGAGGCAGGCAGCGAGACATAATAGGCTGTGTGGTACCTAGCGGTGGTACCAGGCCGTAAATACACAGCATGAGGTTCCAGACAGCGGTCGTGAAGCCCACATCATGTCCAATACACAACTGGGACAACACAGTTTTCAACCCGGACACCTCTAAAAATAATATCACAAAGTATTAATAAAAAGTATATTTTTTTTTTGTTTTTTTAAAGAAATGCAGCTATTTTTGAGCGTAACAAATAGCTGGTGGCGCATGGTGGAAGTGTCATTGTATGTGCTCCCTGGCAGTGGAAACACACAGACAGCAGGAGGTAAATTCAGCAGCAGGAGGAGGAGGATGAGTGTGTGGCAGCAGGCAGTCAATGAGGCAGGCAGCGTGACATAATAGCCCTGGTACCTAGCGGTGATACCAGGGCTGTAAATAAACACAACAGGAGGTCCCAGACAGCGGTCGTGCAGCCCACATCGTGTCCAATACACAACTGGGACAACACAGTTTTCAACCCGAGCACCTCAGAAAAATTAAACCTTTTTTTTTTTAAATGTTTTTTTTGTTTTGTTTTCACAGCAAATTACACAGATATAGCTATTGTTTGACGTAATAGCTGGTGGCAGAGTGGCAGCAGAAGGTAATTCTGTGTACCCTGGCAGTGGGAAACACAGATAGACAGCAGCAGCAGCAGGAGGAATGGAGGAGTAATGAGAGTAGCTATTGTTTGACTAAATTGCTGGTGGCAGAGTGGCAGCAGAGGGTAATTCTGTGTACCCTGGCAGTGGGAAACACAGACAGACAGCAGTAGCTGCAGGAGGAATGGAGGAGTAATGAGAGTAGCTATTGTTTGACGTAATAGCTGGTGGCAGAGTGGCAGCAGAAGGTAATTCTGTGTACCCTGGCAGTGGGAAACACAGACAGACAGCAGCAGCAGCAGCAGGAGGAATGGAGGAGTAATGAGAGTAGCTATTGTTTGACGTAATAGCTGATGGCAGAGTGGCAGCAGAAGGTAAATCTGTGTACCCTGGCAGTGGGAAACACAGACAGGCAGCAGCAGCAGCAGGAGGAATGGAGGAGTAATGAGAGTAGCTATTGTTGGACGTAATAGCTGGTGGCAGAGTGGCAGCAGAAGGTAAATCTGTGTATCCTGGCAGTGGGAAACACAGACAGGCAGCAGCAGCAGCAGGAGGAATGGAGGAGTAGTGTGAGTGTAGCAGCAGGTAGGTAGGCAGCGTGACATAATAGCCCTGGTACCAAGCGTTGATACCAGGGCTTTAAATAAATACAACAGGAGGTCCCAGACAGCGGTCGTGCAGCCCACATCGTGTCCAATACACAACTGGGACAACACAGTTTTCAACCCGGGCACCTCAAAAAAATTAAAAATTGTTTTGTTTTTTTAATGGTTTACATTTTTTTTTTTTACAGCAAATTACACAGATATAGCTATTGTTTGACTAAATAGCTGGTGGCAGAGTGGCAGCAGAAGGTAAAATCTGTGTACCCTGGCAGTGGGAAACACAGACAGACAGGCAGCAGCAGGAGGAATGGAGGAGTAGTGTGAGTGTGGCAGCAGGTAGGTAGGCAGCGTGACATAATAGCCCTGGTACCTAGCGTTGATACCAGGGCTGTAAATAAACACAACAGGAGGTCCCAGACAACGGTCGTGCAGCCCACATTGTGTCCAATACACAACTGGGACAACACAGTTTTCAACCCGGGCACCTCAGAAAAATTAAACCTTTTTTTTTTTTTTTTTTAATGGTTTACTTTTTCTTTTTTTTTACAGCAAATTACACAGATATAGCTACTGTTTGACGTAACAGCTGGTGGCAGAGCGGCAGCAGAAGGTAAATCTGTGTACCCTGGCAGTGGGGAACACAGACAGACAGACAGACAGACAGACAGCAGAAGGGCAGTACACAGCAGCCCACTGTAGATGTAGAATGTGTGGCTGCAGGCGACGTAATAGTCAAAGTGAACCAGGCTGGCTTATTGAGCAGGAGCCAGGAGGTGGTAAAGGGTGGTAAGGCACATTAACGATGGTTCTTCCGGCAGCCAGTTCATGTCCCCCTCTCGCCGACAACAGGGGCCAGGAACTCGCCTTCCACCCACGCCTGGTTCATCTTGAGAAACGTCAGTCTGTCCACAGACTTGTGAGACAGACGTGAGCGTTTCTCGGTGACCACGCCACCAGCTGCACTGAAGCAGCGCTCGGACAGCACGCTGGAAGGGGGGCAGGACAGCACTTCCAGGGCGTACTGCGCCAGCTCGCTCCAGATCTCCAGGCGCTTGACCCAATACTCCATGGGATCAACAGGGGCATCGCTGTCAAGCCCGCTGTAGGACCCCATGTAGTCAGCCACCATGCGGGTCAGGCTCTGGCTGTGACCGGAGGAGGATGCTGCTGCATGCACCTCCTCTCTAGTCACTGCTGCCGGAGCCTCAACAGTCCTGTAGAGCTCATTGCTGAGAGACAGCAGGTCTGTGGGGCGCTTGCTGCTGGATGCAGGCACCTGCTGCTGCCTCTGTGCTGGCTGGGCAGTGGGGGTGGAAGGCTGGGGGAAGGCTTCCTCCAAGCGCTCAACAGGGGCCTGCTGCAAGCTCCTTATTTGTTGCGCTGGGTCTCCTCCTGCAGGCGGCAGGAACTGGCTCAACTTCCCCTTGAGTCCTCCCTCTGCTTCATCTGGATCACCCTGGGGTCCTTGCGCAGGCACGTCAGCATGTGCGCTGCCATTGGGAAGAGGCGGGCCACGTGTGCTGGCACATTGACGGCAGTGCTGTCCTCATCCTCCTCCTCTGCCGCCTCATCCTCTCTCCACCCCCGCACCAACTCAGCTGCGCTGTGCTGATCCCCCTCATCAGCAGCAAGGTCAGGGACCTCCACCAAGTCCTCCTCCTCCTCCCCCTCAGAGGTGGACTGTGCAGCTGCTTGCCGCTCCTGCTGGTCCAAGGCTGCTGCTCCCTGTTCCAGCAAAGCATCGAGGGCCCTGTTCAGCAGACAAACCAGGGGCACCCACTCACAGACCATAGCATGGTCCCTGCTCACCATGTTAGTGGCCTGCAGAAAGCGAGCCAGCACTAAGCACACCTGCTGCATGTGCCTCCAGTCGTCATCGGGGACGATGGACGGGATGTTGCTGGTCTTGTCCCTTCTCTGAGCAGCGGAAACAGTGGCCAGGGCAAGGTACTGGTTGACAGCGTGCTTCTGTTCAACCAGACGCTCCAACATCGCCAGGGTGGAGTTCCAGCGAGTTGGAACGTCAAGGATCAGCCGATGGCGTGGCAGCTCCAGCTCCTTTTGCACGTCTTCCAGGCTCGCACAGGCTGCAGCCGAGCGCCGGAAGTGACGCACAACGTTCCTTGCCATTTCCAGCAGTTCGCCCATCCCCTGGTAGGTGCGCAAGAACTTCTGCACCACCAGGTTCAGCACGTGGGCAAGACAGGGGATGTGGGTCAGGTTTCCCCTGTCAATTGCGGCAACCAGATTGGCCCCATTGTCGGCCACCACCTCTCCGACTCTGAGGCCTCTGGGGGTCAGCCAAATCCTCTCCTGCTCCTGGAGTTTGGCCAACACATGGGTTGCCGTCAGTTTGGTCTTCCCAAGGCTGACCAACTGCAGCAGCGCTTGGCAGTGGCGGGCCTTCACGCTGCTGCTGATGCGGGGGGTTTGGCCAGGTGTGCCGGAGGATGGCAGAGGATCGGAGGAACCTGCTGCAGTTCCCCTGACCCTGCGGGGTGGCACCACCCACTGTGTTGCTGCTGCTGCTGTGCCCGCTGCTGCTCTCCCATCCTCACCCCCTTCCACCAAGCTGACCCAGTGGACAGTGAAGGACAGGTAGCAGCCTGTCCCGAAGCGGCTGCTCCAGGAGTCCATGGTGACGTGGACCATTTCACCAACCGCATGCTCCAGCCCTCGCTCCACATTGGCCATCACAAAGCGGTGCAGTGCAGGAATGGCCTTGCGGGCAAAGTAGTGTCTGCTGGGGAGCTGCCAGTCTGGGGCTGCACAAGCAAGCAGCGCACGCATGTCGCTCCCCTCCTGCATGAGCGTGTACGGCAGGAGTTGGGAGCACATGGCCCGTGCCAGCAAGCCATTCAGCTGATGCACGCGACGGCTGCTGGGAGGCAGAGCCCTAACCACCCCCTGGAAGGACTCGCTCAAAAGGCTCTGGCGTGGCCTTTTGCTAGCACGGGAATCAGCGGACACAGCAGAAGAGGCCACTGAGGACTGGCTGCCAGAACAGGCCTCAGTGTCAGCGGCAGGAGTTGCAGAGGGGGGAGGAGCAGTGCGTTTCCGCACTCCTGCTGGTGCTGCTGGAGGAGCAGGAGGGCGGGTGGCTGCTGTTGCTGCTGCTGCTGCTGAAGGCTGTGCAGTGATGGGTGTGGTGCCACTGCCAGCACCAGATGCCTTCAGCCTCTGTAACTCCTTATGCTGGTGGAAATGTTTAGCAGCAAGGTGGTTGATGAGCGAGTTGGTGCTGAACTTTAAGGGGTCTGCACCTCGGCTCAACTTCCGCTGACAGTGGTTGCAAGTGGCGTACTTGCTGTACACTGTGGGCATTGTGAAAAATCGCCAGATTGGTGACAAGAACAACCCCCTACGGCCTGGAGTCGCTGCTGCCTGTCTCCCTGTGGTGGTTGGGGGGGGGGGGCTTGGGTGCGGCTGGTGGTGGTACTGGCAGATGCTGCTGCTGCTGCTGAGCCTGAGACACCAGCAGGCTGTGGGACCTGCCTACTGCTGCCAATGCTTGCAATGATGCGCCTCCTTGCAAGGCCCACAAGCACAGCCTCCTCCTCCTCCTCAGAGCTGCTGACGACGACATCCCCAGGAGCTGGTGGCACCCAGTCTTTGTCTGTCACCGTGTCATCATCATCCTCCCCCTCCTGAAACATGTCCTGCTGGGATGATGACCCCCCAAACTCCTCTCCTGATGCATGGATGGGCTGCTTGACTGTCGCCACAGTCTTGCTGTCCAATCCCTCCTCCCCCAAAGTGCCTATCAGCATCTCCTCCTCAAAATCGCCAACAACAGCAGACAATTTACTCATGATGCCTGGGGTCAAAAGACTGCTTAATGACAGATCGCCAAGTGACGGTGAACTGGCCTCCTCCCCAGGCCCTGCTGGGCGGCTGCTGCGAACAGGGGTGGTGGTGGTGGTGAGGGTGGAGGCCTCGGATGCAGAGCTGATGGCGGGCTGCTCATCCTCCGTCATCAGTTGCACCACAGTGTCTGCATCCTTTTCCTCAATGGGACGTTTCAGACCCGGCTGGAGGAAAATAGGAGCAGGTACTACACGCTGCTGCTGCTGTGTCTCTGCAGCGTGAGTTGCAGATGCTCCTGCTGGGCGGCGCCCAAGGCGTCCACGGCCAGTGGCTAGAGGCGGAATGTTAGCCACTGACGCAGCTGCTGCTGCTGCGGAACTGTGCATGGTGGCGCGGCCGCGGCTTGCCACAATGCTGCTCCCTCTCCTCCTGATTCCCTTGCTGCCCTTCCCCTTGCCCAAACCACGCTGGCTGCCACTTCCAGACATCTTTGATGTTTTGGGCGTAAACAAAAAAGTTTTTTAAAAGGGCGGGTGAAAAAGTGGGGTACTTTAATGGAGTGGGTTGGTGGGTGAGGTAACACTAATCACTAAGTGATTAGATCGCTAAGTGATTACTAGTACAGTACTAATACAAAATACAATAATTCAGTAATCAGTAAGTGTGAACAGTGAACAGTGAGTGTGTCCCCTAGTACACTAACTAGAAAATACAATAATCAGTAGTAATCAGATTCAGTAGAAGGAAATAGAGTGTGTGTAGTACACTACAGACAGTGCACGCACACACACACGCAGGAGCTAGCCTATGAACAGTGACTGAGTGTCCCTAGTACAGTAAGTAGTAACAGTAAGTACAACTAGAAATTACAATAATCAGTAGTAATCAGAAGGAAATAGAGTGTGTGTAGTACACTACAGACAGTGCACGCACACACACACGCAGGAGCTAGCCTATGAACAGTGACTGAGTGTCCCTAGTACAGTAAGTAGTAACAGTAAGTACAACTAGAAATTACAATAATCAGTAGTAATCAGAAGGAAATAGAGTGTGTGTACTGCACGCACACACGCAGGAGCTATGAACGAACAAACAGTGACAGTGAGTGTCCTAGTACAGTTACAGTATACTACAAAATACAATCACTCAGTAGTAAAGGACAGCAGAAACACTGGTATAGATGAGAAATAAACTAACAGAGGACAGGAGGACAGCTGTGCCCACACAGGCAAGGCCCTGAGGCCTAAAGCTGTGTAAGCTTGCCTGCAGCAGCTGGCTGTCTCTATGTAACACACAAGCTACTAACTAAAATACAATGTCTATCTAACTAACAACAATATAGGTGTATATAGGAGGTGTATGTGAGCAAAAACGCTAGGTGATTGACCACAATAAAGCTCTTGCTAAGCCAAAGCACAAAGGAGCAGATCTCTCTCTGTACAAAGTCAGGCAAGGACGGAAAAACCTAAAATGGCGGCCGCTATTTATAGGGTAGGGGCTGGCCAGGGTCCCCCTCTGTGATTGGCTGCCGTCAGAGGGCCTGGGAGCCCTCTGATTGGCTCTAAGGACATCAATCTGGGCTATGACGCTATTCGAGCTCGGTATTCGAGCTCGAATAGCGCTGTTTGCTCGAATAGCGCGAATAGTGAATGGGCTATTCGAATTAACTCGAATAGCCCATTCGAATAGCTGAAAAAGAGCTCGAATATTCGAGCTACTCGAATATTCGAGCTCTGCTGAGCACCACTAGTCAGAGCACCTGATCTCCATACTTGCTGAGGGGCTCTGGCTGAAAGTATTAGAGACACAGGATCAGCAGGAGAGTCTGGTAACTGGTATTATTTTAAAAGGAAAAATCCACATCCTTCTCAGTTTAGGTTCCCCTTAAGACCAGCTTTGAGCTGCTCGTAACTTACTTGACACATGCAGTGGAACAGATTCCCCAGCAAGCTCACAGTAACCCAGGACTCCTAAGAGTGTGCTGAAAGGCAGACAGTAGCAGACAGCCAATAGGAAGAGCCTCGCTGTCCTGCTAATTAAAGATGCTCATTGCGAGGTCAAAATTGTGGCTTCCCATAACTTCTGGCCAATTTTGGTCAGGTCGAGAACCTTCAGAGCAATAACCATCTAAACCAAAGCCTTCAGAGCAATGCCCACTGCTAACCTGACCTACAGAGCCAAGTCTAATTTTTTTTCTGAAATCTCCAGAAACCTGTTAGAGTCATACAGAGTTTCCAAAAGAATGGAGCATCCCCCAGGCACATCAATCGGTCCACCAAGACCCATGGAAGTACCAAGAGACACCCCAAAACCTGATTCATAAGACATGACAACTGTGTCAGAGCAAGACAGGACAGTAGCATTATCTGAGCATGCTGGGACATGAGCAACTACTGGGCACACCATCTCTAGAGCAACATCTGGGTATGCTGGAGGAAGCTGTGACATGAATGACCTCAGAAGAAAACAGAAAATTAGACAAATCGTCATAACTGAGGGGGTCAAAATACTCATGCAGACCTTCTAAAGGTTCAGCAGACATCAAAATACAACCAGACTCAGAACTGCTGGACTAGGAACTGCTACACTGGCAACTGCTAGACTGGGAACTGCTAGAGTGTTCCTGCAAAACATCTCCATTCATAACATCAGACACAATTTCATTCTCCAACTTGGAAACATCAAGAGGTAAAGTCCCATGCTCTTTGTGTTTAGCACCAGTGTTGCTTGCAAATTTTCGCCTAAGTCATTTTCGCATTGAAAATCCCGTTTTAGAATTCGGCAAATTTTCATGAAAACCTTCAGCAATATTCGCGTTTTCGACCAGCAGCTAAAATTAAAGGAACTTCGCTGTATGCAGACGCTTATGCCCTTATGCGGAAAAATTTCCGCAATAATCCACTGTATGCGGACCCTTATGCCCTTATGTGGAAAAATGTCTGCAATAATCTGCTAAATATGCGCATGGGCGAACTAATACATGCGTAAATTCCACCTTCCAATGCGGAATTGTATATATATATAGAAGGGCAATAATATTTCTGCGCATGCGCAATGATCCGTATAGACGCAGTTACCGCACGTGTACTTGACTTCGCAATACATACGTCAACTACGCGTTGAGGGCGTAGCTTCGCATAGCGGTACTACGACTACGCGGAAATACGTACGTGATAAACTCTGTACAGTATTTAACCTGAAAATAACAGGCATTATGCGAAAATTAATGCGAAAATATTAGATCGAAAATTTGCATGTCGAAAAGAAATTAGTGCTTTTTTCGGTGAAAATTCGGTGAAAAGAATATTTGCATTTTCGCTCATCACTGTTTAGCACAAGCTGATACCAACTCAGCCTTCACTGACTCTGACACAGTGTCGATACCTTCAGAAACGGTATGCACAGGTACTTTATGTACTGGTATAGTGCATTCTGAGACCGGTCTGGCACAATCATTCCTCGGTTTGGCTCTGACTCACACCTGGTGCACTCAAACTCAGTACTGGCTGGTATAGGTTCTTGACTCTAGACTTGAGAAACTCAGAGACATGTTCTATTTTACCTTCCAGATCAGAATTTACAAGAGATAAAAGGAAGTATTATCTTTAGAAGATATACCCTTAGAGTGGAAAACAGGATCAAAATCATCAATGACAGATTCATTAGTAAACATAGGTGCAGGCACTGTGTGTGTTCCTATTGGCTTGCGACATACCAGCACTGAGCCTGTCTCTTTAACAACTGACTCTGGTGTGGTATCGGTAGCCATGGGTTTACCACAGACTGGCCCTGGCACAGATACAAGACTAACCAACATTAATTCATGGTTACACATGGGTGCAGACTCTGTGTCTGTACCTCTTGATATGGTGCTCACCAGCTCTGGCTGGATCTCTTTAACCACTTGCCGACCGCCCACAGCCGATGGGCGGCGGCAAAGTGGACGCCGAAAGGACCGCAATACGCCCAAGGGCATTGCGTCCTTTTGGCATGCTGGGGGAGCGATCGCGTCATTGATGACGCGCGCTTCCCCCCGGCAACTGGCTCCGCCCACCCGCGACGACAACCCGCCGGCCGTTCGGAAGTGCCAGCGGGTTGTTAACCCCACGATCACCGCTACAAAGTGTATAATACACTTTGTAATGTATACAAAGTGTATTATACAGGCTGCCTCCTGCCCTGGTGGTCCCAGTGTCCGAGGGACCACCAGGGCAGGTTGTAGCCACCCTAATCTGCACCCAAGCACACTGATCTCCCCCCCCTGCCCCCTGATCACCCACAGCACCCCTCAGACCCCCCCCCCTGCCCACCTCCCAGACCACTGTTTACACCCAATCACTCCCCTAATCACCCATCAATCACTCCCTGTCACTATCTGTTAACGCCATTTTTTTTATTAGGTCCCTAACTGCACCCTGGGGACTCCTGATCACCCCCCCCACCACTCAGATTCTCCCCAGACCCCCCCCCCCCAGACCCCCCTGTGTACTGTATGCATCTATCCCCCCTGATCACCTGTCAATCACCTGTCAATCACCCATCAATCAGCCCCTGTCACTGCCACCCATCAATCAGCCCCTAACCAGCCCCTTGCGGGCAATCCGATCACCCACCCGCACCATCAGATCGCCCGCAAACCCGTTCTCTCCTCTAAACACCCACTAATTACCCATCAATCACCCACTATCACCACCTGTCACTGTTACCAATCAGATCAGACCCTAATCTGCCCCTTGCGGGCACCCAATCACCCACCCACATGCTCATTGCTCAGATTGCCCTCAGACCCCCCTTTATCAATTTGCCAGTGCATTATTTACATCTGTTCTTCCCTGTAATTACCCACTGATCACCTATCAATCACCTATCAATCACCCCCTGTCACTGCCACCCATCAATCACCCCCTGTCACTGCCACCTATCAATCAGCCCCTAACCTGCCCCTTGCGGGCAATCTGATCACCCACCCACACCATCAGATCGCCTGCAGACACGCCATCAGATCACCTCCCAAGTGCAATGTTTACATCTGTTCTCTCCTCTAAACTAGTGTTGGGCGAACAGTGTTCGCCACTGTTCGGGTTCTGCAGAACATAACCCTGTTCGGGTGATGTTCGAGTTCGGCCGAACACCTGACGGTGCTCGGCCAAACCGTTCGGCCACATGGCCGCACTAAGAGCGCATGGCCGAACGTTCCCCGAACGTTCGGCTAGCGCTGTGATTGGCCGAACGGGTCACGTGGTTCGGGCCCGAACGCGCTCTGATTGGCCGAACGGTCACGTGGTTCGGGTAAATAAATACCCGAACCACGTCATATCTCCGCCATTTCTCTGTGGGTTTAGCTTTGGGTAGGCAGGCAGGGTAGTTCGCTCTCCAGCCACGCTAGCCAGGGTCCCCCCCAGTCATTGTGTGTCGCTGCTGGGAACAGTAGTACACCGCTCGCTCAGCCACACTATATATATAGCATTGTTTACTGCCACTGTGTACCTCGCTCAGCCACGCTATATATAGCATTGTGTTTTCTGACACTCTGTGTACACGGCTTAGCCTGGCTATATAGCATTGTGTGTACTGCCACTGTGCACCTCGCTCAGCCACGCTATATATAGCATTGTGTTTTCTGACACTCTGTGTACACGGCTTAGCCTGACTATATAGCATTGTGTGTACTGCCACTGTGCACCTCGCTCAGCCACGCTATATACAGCATTGTGTTTTCTGACACTCTGTGTACACGGCTTAGCCTGACTATATAGCATTGTGTGTACTGCCACTGTGCACCTCGCTCAGCCACGCTATATATAGCATTGTGTTTACTGCCACTCTGTGTACACCGCTCAGCCAGACTATATACCATTGTTTACTGACACTCTGTGTACACCGCTCAGCCAGACTATATACCATTGTTTACTGACACTCTGTGTACACGGCTCAGCCTGACTATATAGCATTGTGTGTACTGCCACTGTGTACCTCGCTCAGCCACGCTATATATAGCATTGTTTACTGACACTCTGTGTACACGGGTCAGCCAGACTATATAGCATTGTGTGTACTGCCACTCTGTGCACACGGCTCAGCCAGACTATATATCATTGTGTGTACTGCCACTCTGTGTACACCGCTCAGCCAGACTATATAGCATTGTGTGTACTGCCACTCTGTGTACACCGCTCAGCCAGACTATATAGCATTGTGTGTACTGCCACTCTGTGTACACCGCTCAGCCAGACTATATAGCATTGTGTGTACTGCCACTCTGTGTACACCGCTCAGCCAGACTATATAGCATTGTGTGTACTGCCACTCTGTGTACACCGCTCAGCCAGACTTTATACCATTGTTTACTGACACTCTGTGTACACCACTCAGCCAGACTATATACCATTGTTTACTGACACTCTGTGTACACGGCTCAGCCTGACTATATAGCATTGTGTGTACTGCCACTGTGCACCTCGCTCAGCCACGCTATATATAGCATTGTGTTTTCTGACACTGTGTACACGGCTTAGCCTGACTATATAGCATTGTGTGTACTGCCACTGTGCACCTCGCTCAGCCACGCTATATATAGCATTGTGTTTACTGCCACTCTGTGTACACCGCTCAGCCAGACTATATACCATTGTTTACTGACACTCTGTGTACACCGCTCAGCCAGACTATATACCATTGTTTACTGACACTCTGTGTACACGGCTCAGCCTGACTATATAGCATTGTGTGTACTGCCACTGTGTACCTCGCTCAGCCACGCTATATATAGCATTGTTTACTGACACTCTGTGTACACGGCTCAGCCAGACTATATAGCATTGTGTGTACTGCCACTCTGTGTACACGGCTCAGCCAGACTATATATCATTGTGTGTACTGCCACTCTGTGTACACCGCTCAGCCAGACTATATAGCATTGTGTGTACTGCCACTCTGTGTACACCGCTCAGCCAGACTATATAGCATTGTGTGAACTGCCACTCTGTGTACACCGCTCAGCCAGACTATTTAGCATTGTGTGTACTGCCACTCTGTGTACACCGCTCAGCCAGACTATATAGCATTGTGTGTACTGCCACTCTGTGTACACCGCTCAGCCAGACTATATAGCATTGTGTTTACTTCCACTCTGTGTCTGCTGGGCCTGGGAACAGTAGTACACCGCTCACCCGCCACTGTATAGCATTGTGCTCTGTGTCGCTGCTGGGAATAGTGGTACACCGCTCACCCGCCACTGTATAGCATTGTGCTCTGTGTCGCTGCTGGGAATAGTGGTACTGTATAGCATTTCTGTACTGCCACTGTACTGCTGCCAGTCAGCGTGTACTGTAAGGATAAGTGAAATCAGGAAGAAATCCGGTGAAAGAGGAAGGGGCAAGGGAAGAGGTGTTTCCCCTGACGGTTCACGTACAGGCCACAGGGGAGCACCCAAGAAAACCCACTCAATACCGCCCATGTTGTCCAGGACAACAACCCTCACAGATCCAAAAGAACAGGACCAGATAATTACTTGGATGACCTCTCAAGCGTCCAGCAGTGGGTTAAGCAGCACCAGCACATCACGCACGAGGTCCGAGTCCTCAGCCAGTTACAAGGAGCCAGTGGGCACAAAGCTGACACAACCGGCAGCGACACCACGCACACAACTGCCAGATAACCAGTCCGATGAATTACCTCAGGACACAATGGGGTATTCGCAGGAGCTATTCCCAGCCCAACAAACTTCCACCTTTCAAAGGTCAATGGAGGAACAGCCAGAAATGTTGTGCCCGGATTCACAACCATTAACTGTGGGAAATGCACTGAAATACAAGGCGAGTCCGAGGAGGACTCGGAAACCCAAATCCCATAGCAAGTTGGGCAGGAGGGGTTGCAATTGCAGGAGGTCGGCCGACAAGATCTGGAAGACGACGTTGGAGTGAGCTGCGCAGAGGTTGTTCTGGGGAGCTCTACTCCACGGCGGCGGCCCCCCACAATGACATATGACGAGTTTTAGGAGATGGAAGAGGAGGGTATGGACAATGTGGACATAGACCCAGATTTTGTTTGTGAACGAGAACATCGCCGTCGTAGCAGCAGCACAGATGAGTCTGTTGAAGAACCCACTGCTGCACGAGTTCGCCTTGTGCCACAAGGTAGGCGGCGCGCAATTTCAGGCACCACAAGCGTGGAAGTTCAAGTGAGAGGCAAAAGAGGAGCAAACAGAAATCGCCACTAAAGGAGGCAGGTGCTCCAAAGTCTGGGCTTTCTTTGAAGACTGCACTGAGGATGTTACCATGGCGATTTGCAAGGTGTGCAAGACCCGCCTGAGCAGGGGGAAAAGTATTAACAACCTCTCCACCACCAGCATGAGCCGCCACATGCTATCCAAATATCCCACTCTGTGGGCAAACGCGGCAGGACAGGGTACCAGCAACACTGCCTCCCTTGGGTTCACCAGACTCACCACCAGACCCGCCTCAGCAGCAGCAGTAGCCCAGCCATTGCGTGGTTCACAACATTCACAAACATCAGACGACGCTGACACTGTCACTTTCCGGAGTAGTGCTCTTGAGGTCTCCCAGTGTTCATCAAACACAACAACCAACAGCCCTTCCGTGTGCAGCGCTACGGTTCAGTTGTCTGTGTCGGAGATGTTTGAGCGCAAGAGGAAATTGCCAGCAAATGACCCCCGGGCCGTGGCAGTAACAGCCAGCATAGCCAAGCTTCTGGCCTGCGAAATGCTGCCATATCGAGTGGTGGAGACAAACAGCTTCAAGGGCATGATGTCAGTGGCCATCCCACGTTACGTGGTTCCCAGCCGCTACCACTTTGCGCGCTCTGCAGTGCCTGAGTTGCATGAGCACGTGGTCAGCAAAATAACCCGAAGCTTGAAGAATGCCGTTGCCTGCAAGGTTCACCTCACCACTGACACTTGGACGAGTGCGTTCGGACAGGGTCGATACATCTCCCTTACCGCGCACTGGGTGAACCTTGTGGAGCCTGGCAGCGATTCCTCACCTGCTACGGCGCGGGTGTTGCCCACGCCGCAAACAGCTGCACCGCCGTCCCTCCCACTGGATAACAACAGCAGCACCTACCTCTCTGACTCCTTCTCCTCCAACGCATCTCAAAGCTGTACCTCATCCGGAAACGCTAACCCAGCAGCAGTAGGATCGTGGAAGCAGTGCAGCACAGCTGTTGGCATGCGTCAGCAAGCGTTGCTGAAGCTGATCTGCCTTGAGGATAAGCAGTACACAGGGGAGGAAATTTGGAAGGGAATAAAGGAACAGACGGATTTGTGGCTGGCACCGCTGGACCTGAAACCGGGCATGGTTGTGTGTGATAATGGGAGTAATCTCATTCGCGCTTTAAGGTTGGCTAAGCTGACACACATCCCTTGCCTGGCGCACGTGATGAACCTAGTAGTTCAGCGGTTCCTGAGGACATAGCCAGGCGTGGCCGATCTTCTGTTGAAGGTGCGTCGAGTGGCCAAACATTGTAGAAATTCCAGTACTGCTTCGGGGGCACTCGCCAAGATGCAGGAGCGCTTCAATCTCCCCCACCATCGCTTGCTGTGTGATGTCCCTACGCGCTGGAATTCTACGCTGCACATGCTAGCACGCTTTTGTGAGCAGAAGAGTGCAGTGGTCCAGTACATGACGGCGCAGTACCGAGGCGCATCCGGACAGCTGCCAAGCTTCTGTGGATCCGATTGGGCCAACATGTTGGACCTCTGCCAAGTCCTCCAAAATTTTGAGCAATCCACGTTGCTTGTGAGCAGTGACAACTCTTCAGTCAGCATTACCATACCACTGCTGTGTTTACTGAAGAGGTCAATGTTGAAAATCAAGGAAACAGCTGTCATGATGCAACTGGGGGAATCTGAAGGAGAAAACGATCAGCGTGATGGTACCAACATCAGGCCATCCGCCTCAGGGAACGCTGGCCCCAGCAGCTATGACGAAGAAGAGGAGGAGGAACAGCTGGAGTTGGAGCAGGAATTTCCTGCCACCACTGACGAGGGCCAGAGCGGTGCACGTTGGACTTCCACAATTCAGCGCGAATGGTCAGCAGAAGCAGACCAGGAGGAAGGTGACGACTATGATGCATCACAACAACTATCACAACGCTCACAAGAGGATGATGAGGATTCTGGTAGGACTCTGGCACACATGGCTCAATTCATGCTAGACTGCATTGAACGTGACCCACGCATTGTGCGCATTCTGGACAACACCAATTACTGGGTTTATACCCTTCTGGATCCACGGTACAAACACAATGTTCCAAAACTGCTTGAAGAAAGAGTCAGACAGGTCAAAATGGAAGAATACCAGCAGGCCCTTGTGGAGACTTTAGAGAGGAGATTGACATCCTCCCCCTCCTCTAGCCAGTTGTACGCCGACAGACTGACTTCCGCAAACCCAGGACGACCAGGAGGGCAGCAAACAACACAAGCCGCAGCTAGTGCCCAAAAGGGAATGGTATCGGCAGGGTCCTTGGAGTGGGAAAATTTTCTGACACCCATGCAGCAGCAGCCCACTGAACAGCAAGCGTGCAGATCCACCTCCAACACCGATCGCCTGGAGAAGATGGTCAAGGACTACATGTCAGATGACGTAGCTGTGTCGAACAATCCATCTGCACCCTTCAACTATTGGGTATCGAAGCTAGACACCTGGCACGAACTGGCAATGTACGCAATAGAGGTGCTGGCTTGCCCGGCAGCCAGCGTTATGTCGGAACGCTGTTTCAGTGCTGCCGGAGGCATCGTCACAGATCGGCGTATCCGCCTCTCCACAGAAAATGCCGACCGTCTGACTCAAATTAAAATGAATCAATCCTGGATTGGAAATGACTACGCAACACTCCAGGACCCCAACCAAGTAACATGACCAATGAACATCTGGGATGGTGTAGCGTTTCCGGTCCCTGTTTATTGAACCTCTCATCTGTATTACATTTATGACTGCATGGCGGCAAAAAGCATTGCTGCTATATCCGCACGCTTTTTGTCCTCATGCAAGGCCTGGGTTGTTGTGTTTTAAAAAGCATGGCCTTCTCCTCCTGCGCCTCCTCCTGTTCCATCACGTCTGCTGCTGCTGGGTTAGCGTTGCCGCGTGGTCCCTGTTTATTGAACCACTTATCTTTATTACATTTATGACTGCATGGCGGTACAAAGCATGCTATCCGCACGCTTTTTGTCCTCATGCAAGGCCTGGGTTGTTGTGTCTCAAAAAGCATGGCCTTCTCCTCCTGCGCCTGCTCCTGTTCCATCACGTGTGCTGCTGCTGCTGCTGGGTTAGCGTTGCCGGTCCCTGTTTATGGAACCTCTTATCTTTATTACATTTATGACTGCATGGCGGTACAAAGCATGCTATCCGCACGCTTCTTGTCCTCATGCAAGGCCTGGGTTGTTGTGTCTCACAAAGCGTGGCCTTCTCCTCCTGCGCCTCCTCCTGTTCCATCACGTCTGCTGCTGCTGGGTTAGCGTTGCCGCGTGGTCCCTGTTTATTGAACCACTTATCTTTATTACATTTATGACTGCATGGCGGTACAAAGCATGCTATCCGCACACTTCTTGTCCTCATGCAAGGCCTGGGTTGTTGTGTCTCACAAAGCGTGGCCTTCTTCTCCTGCGCCTCCTCCTGTTCCATCACGTCTGCTGCTGCTGGGTTAGCGTTGCCGCGTGGTCCCTGTTTATTGAACCACTTATCTTTATTACATTTATGACTGCGTGGCGGTACCTCATGCAAGGCCTGGGTTGTTGTGTCTCACAAAGCGTGGCCTTCTCCTCCTGCGCCTCCTCCTGTTCCATCACGTCTGCTGCTGCTGGGTTAGCGTTGCCGCGTGGTCCCTGTTTATTGAACCACTTATCTTTATTACATTTATGACTGCATGGCGGTACAAAGCATGCTATCCGCACGCTTCTTGTCCTCATGCAAGGCCTGGGTTGTTGTGTCTCACAAAGCGTGGCCTTCTCCTCCTGCGCCTCCTCCTGTTCCATCACGTCTGCTGCTGCTGGGTTAGCGTTGCCGCGTGGTCCCTGTTTATTAAACCACTTATCTTTATTACATTTATGACTGCATGGCGGTACAAAGCATGCTATCCGCACGCTTCTTGTCCTCATGCAAGGCCTGGGTTGTTGTGTCTCACAAAGCGTGGCCTTCTCCTCCTGCGCCTCCTCCTGTTCCATCACGTCTGCTGCTGCTGGGTTAGCGTTGCCGCGTGGTCCCTGTTTATTGAACCACTTATCTTTATTACATTTATGACTGCATGGCGGTACAAAGCATGCTATCCGCACGCTTCTTGTCCTCATGCAAGGGCTGGGTTGTTGTGTCTCACAAAGCGTGGCCTTCTCCTCCTGCGCCTCCTCCTGTTCCATCACGTCTGCTGCTGCTGGGTTAGCGTTGCCGCGTGGTCCCTGTTTATTGAACCACTTATCTTTATTACATTTATGACTGCATGGCGGTACAAAGCATGCTATCCGCACGCTTCTTGTCCTCATGCAAGGCCTGGGTTGTTGTGTCTCACAAAGCGTGGCCTTCTCCTCCTGCGCCTCCTCCTGTTCCATCACGTCTGCTGCTGCTGGGTTAGCGTTGCCGCGTGGTCCCTGTTTATTGAACCACTTATCTTTATTACATTTATGACTGCATGGCGGTACAAAGCATGCTATCCGCACGCTTCTTGTCCTCATGCAAGGCCTGGGTTGTTGTGTCTCACAAAGCGTGGCCTTCTCCTCCTGCGCCACCCTCCTCCTGTTCCATCACGTGTGCTGCTGCTGGGTTAGCGTTACCGGTCCCTTTTCCTGGAACCTCTTATATGTATTACATTTATGACTGCATGCCGACAAAAAGCATGTTACCTGTGCAAAGAAAACAGACATTTCCCGCATTTAAACGACAGTTTTCCCTTTGAAACTTTAAAATCGATTTTCTCAAAAACTATAAGCTCTTTTTGCTAATTTTTTTTCCCTCTTGTACCCACTCCCAATGTGCAGATACCCTGTAAATTTGGGGTATGTAGCATGTAAGGAGGCTTTACAAAGCACAAAAGTTCGGGTCCCCATTGACTTCCATTATGTTCGGAGTTCGGGTCGAACACCCGAACATCGCGGCCATGTTCGGCCTGTTCGGCCCGAACCCGAACATCTAGATGTTCGCCCAACACTATTCTAAACACCCACTAATTACCCATCAATCACCCCCTGTCACCACCTGTCACTGTTACCCATCAGATTAGACCCTAATCTTCCCCTTGCGGGCACCCAGTCGCCCGCCCACACGCTCAGATTGCCCTCAGACCCCACCTTATCAATTCTCTAGTGCATTATTTACATCTGTTCTTCCCTGTAATAACCCACTGATCACCTGTCAATCACCTGTCAATCACCTATCAATCACCCATCAATCACCCCTCTCACCGCCACCCATCAATCACCCCCTGTCACTGCCACCCATCAATCAGCCCCTAACCTGCCCCTTGCGGGCAATCTGATCACCCACCCACACCATCAGATCGCCTGCAGACCCGCCGTCAGATCACCTCCCAAGTGCATTGTTTACATCTGTTCTCTCCTCTAAACACCCACTAATTACCCATCAATCACCCCCTGTCACCACCTGTCACTGCTACCCATCAGATTAGAACCATATCTGCCCCTAGGGCACCCAATCACCCGCCTGTACCCTCAAAACGCGCTCAGACCCCAGCCCTGATCACCTCGCCAGTGCATTGCTTGCATCTATTCCCCCCACTAATCACACCTTGAGACACCCATCAATCACCTCCTGTCACCACATGTCACCCCCTAGCACACCTACTCATCAAATCAGGCCCTAATTTGCCCTGTGTGGGCTCCTGATCACTCCGCCAAACCCTCAGATCCCCCTCAGACCCCCTTCCGATCACCTCCCCAGTGCATTGATTGCATCTATTTTACCCTCTAACCACTCCCTGAGACACCCATCAATCACCTCCTGTCACCCCCCTAGCACTCCTATCCATCAGATCAGGCCCAATACAACCTGTCATCTAAAAGTCCACCCTGCTTATGACCGGTTCCACAAAATTCGCCCCCTCATAGACCACCTGTCATCAAAATTTTCAGATGCATATACCCCTGAACAGTCATTTTGAGAAATTTGGTTTCCAGACTACTCACGGTTTTGGGCCCGTAAAATGCCAGGGCAGTATAGGAACCCCACAAGTGACCCCTTTTTAGAAAAAGACACCCCAAGGTATTCTGTTAGGTGTATGACGAGTTCATAGAAGATTTTATTTTTTGTCAAAGGTTAGCAGAAATTGATTTTTATTGTTTTTTCACAAAGTGTCATTTTTCACTAACTTGTGACAAAAAATAAAATCTTCTATGAACTCACCATACACCTAAAGGAATACCTTGGGGTGTCTTCTTTCTAAAATGTGGTCACTTGTGGGGTTCCTATACTTCCCTGGTATTTTAGAGGCCCTAAACCGTGAGGAGTAGTCTAGAAAACAAATGCCTCAAAATGACCTGTGAATAGGACGTTGGGCCATTTAGCGCACCTAGGCTGCAAAAAAGTGTCACACATGTGGTATCGCCGTACTCAGGAGAAGTAGTATAATGTGTTTTGGGGTGTATTTTTACACATACCCATGCTGGGTGGGCGAAATCTCTCTGTAAATGGACAATTGTGTGTAACACAAATCAAAAAATTGTCATTTACAGAGATATTTCTCCCACCCAGCATGGGTATATGTAAAAATACACCCCAAAATACGTTATACTACTTCTTCTGAGCACAGCAGTACCACATGTGTGGCGCTTTTTATAATATGTATTTGTTCCTTCTTTTTGCAACTTACTTACACTTTGTAACTGTTTTTATTCTCGTTTCGAGTATAATATGTAAGCATATATAATCCTTCTTTTTTGACTGGTCACTTTGTGTATACTTCATGTGTAGATTTTATATTTGTCATCGTATGTGTTAATGCATGTTAGATGGTATCTCTTTTTCTGTGTTATCTGTCTTCTGTTTTTTTACAGATGGGGTTCGACTAGTATTTTCCATGGTGAAGAAGAGTTTGGCATGGGGTTTGTTATCACATAACATGTGTTTGCTCTGTCTCCTTGCAACTTTCTTACTCTTTTTGTCTGTATTTATTTCTCTTTTCCAGTATAATATGTATGCATACTGTATATAAACAATCTTTTTTACAGGTCACTTTGTGTGCATTTCATGGGTGGTATTTTATATCTGTTATTGTATGTGGTAATGCATGTAAATTGGTATCTCTTTTTTTGTGTTGTCTCTCTTCTGTTTTCTTACAGATGGCGGTCGACAAGTGTTTTTCATGGTGAAGAAGAGTTGTGCATGTGAATTGGTATGGCGGTGGCAGTTGGGCGTATTTGTTTCTTCACATTCACTGTGCAGATTTTGCACACTAACTGTTAAAGAAAATAAATCTGGAGAGGAATAGGGTGGCTATTGGGGAGGAGGAAGCCACAGTACAGGGAGGGCCATTCATATGGATACACCTTAATTTGACAATGTATATGGGTACATAATTTAATGTGAATGGTGAAATTACCAAACAAAACCACCACTATTGGTCTGACACTAACCCACATTGAATAGATCCCTTCAAGACTGTTGGAACAAAAAAATTGATGGTATGATGTTGTATATAGAGTTGGGCCAAACCTCCGATTTTAGGTTCGCGAACCGGGTTCGCGAACTTTCGCGGAAGGTTCGGTTCGTGTTAAAGTTCGCGAACCGCAATAGACTTCAATGGGGAGGTGAACTTTGAAAAAAAAATTATGCTGGCCACAAAAGTGATGGAAAAGATGTTTCAAGGGGTCTAACACCTAGAGGGGGGCATGGCGGAGTGGGATAAACGCCAAAAGTTCCCGGGAAAAATCTGGATTTGACGCAAAGCAGCGTTTTAAGGGCAGAAATCATATTGAATGCTAAATGACAGGCCTAAAGTGCTTTAAAACATCTTGCATGTGTATACATCAATCAGGTAGTGTAATTAAGGTACTGCTTCACACTGACACACCAAACTGTTCACTGAACAGAACAGGTATACAGTGGCGGGTTCACTGAACAGAACAGGTATGCAGTGGCGGGTTCACTGAACAGAACAGGTATACAGTGGCGGGTTCACTGAACAGAACAGGTATGCAGTGGCGGGTTCACTGAACAGAACAGGTATACAGTGGCGGGTTCACTGAACAGAACAGGTATGCAGTGGCGGGTTCACTGAACAGAACAGGTATACAGTGGCGGGTTCACTGAACAGAACAGGTATGCAGTGGCGGGTTCACTGAACAGAACAGGTATACAGTGGCGGGTTCACTGAACAGAACAGGTATACAGTGGCGGGTTCACTGAACAGAACAGGTATGCAGTGGCGGGTTCACTGAACAGAACAGGTATACAGTGGCGGGTTCACTGAACAGAACAGGTATGCAGTGGCAGGTTCACTGAACAGGTATGCAGTGGTGGGTTCACAGAACAGGTATGCAGTGGTGGGTTCACAGTACAGGTATGCAGTGGTGGGTTCACAGAACAGGTATGCAGTGGTGGGTTCACAGAACAGGTATGCAGTGGTGGGTTCACAGAACAGGTATGCAGTGGTGGGTTCACAGAACAGGTATGCAGTGGTGGGTTCACAGAACAGGTATGCAGTGGTGGGTTCACAGAACAGGTATGCAGTGGTGGGTTCACAGAACAGGTATGCAGTGGTGGGTTCACAGAACAGGTATGCAGTGGTGGGTTCACAGTACAGGTATGCAGTGGTGGGTTCACAGTACAGGTATGCAGTGGTGGGTTCACAGAACAGGTATGCAGTGGCGGGTTCACAGTACAGGTATGCAGTGGTGGGTTCACAGAACAGGTATGCAGCCAGGGACAAGCTAAGCCTAACTAATCTTTCCCTATGAGAGAGAGTGTGCAGCAGCTCGCCCTACTCTCACTAATGCAGGCAGGCAGTGGCACATGAGTGACCGTAATGGCTGCCGCTGCCTGCCTTATATAAGGGGGGTGGGGCTCCAGGGGCTAGTGTAGCCTAATTGGCTACACTGGGCCTGCTGACTGTGATGTAGAGGGTCAAAGTTGACCCTCATGGTGCATTATGGGGCGAACCGAACTTCCGCAAAAGTTCGCCTGCGGGACGCGAACGCGAACCACGGAAGTTCGCATGGAACCGTTCGCAGGCGAACCGTTCGGCCCAACTCTAGTTGTATATGGGGTGTATACATAGATCAGGTGTATCCATATATTCGGCCCACCCTGTAGTATCCTTTCGTTTTGCAATGTGTAATATTTTATATCTTCCATTGTATGTGTAAATGCATGTATGTTGTTTTCTCTTTTTCTGTGTTGTCTCTCTTCTATTTTCTTACAGATGGCGGTTGACAAGTATTTTTCATGTTGAAGAAGAGTTTGGCATCGGGTTTGTTATAGCATGTATTTGTTCTTTCTTCTTGCAACTTTCTTACTCTTTTTGTCTGACTTTTTTTTCTCTTTTTTAGTATGATATGTATGCATATATAAACAATCTTTTTTTACAGGTCACTTTGTGTGCATTTCATGGGTAGTATTTTATATCTGTTATTGTATGTGGTAATGCATGTAAATTATTATCTCTTTTTTTGTGTTGTCTGTCTTCTGTTTTCTTACAGATGGCGGTCGACAAGTGTTTTTCATGGTGAAGAAGAGTTGTGCATGTGAATTGGTATGGCGGTGGCAGTTGGGCGTATTTGTTTTTTCTCATTCACTGTGCAGATTTTGCACACTAACTGTTAAAGAAAATAAATCTGGAGAGGAATAGGGTGGCTATTGGGGAGGAGGAGGCCACAGTACAGGGTGGGCCATTTATATGGATACACCTTAATTTGTCTATTTATATGGGTACATAATTTTATGTGAATTGTAAAATTAACAAACAAAACCACCACTATTGGTCTGACACTATCCCACATTTCATAGATCCCTCCAAGACTGTTGGAACAAAAAAAATGATGGTATGATGTTGTATATGGGGTGTATACATAGATCAGGTATATCCATATAAATGGCCCACCCTGTAGTATCCTTTAGTTTTGCAATGTGTAATATTTTATATCCTTCATTGTATGTGTAAATTCATGTATGTTGTTTTCTCTTTTTCTGTGTTGTCTCTCTTCTTTCGTCTTCCAGATGGAGCTGGAGAAGTATTTTTTATGTTGATGAAGAGTTGAGCATGGGATTTGTTATAACATGTATTTGTTCCTTCTTTTTGCAACTTTCTTACACTTTGTGACTGTTTTTATTCTCTTTTCCAGTATAATATGTAAGCATATATAATCCTTCTTTTTTGACTGGTCACTTTGTACTAGAGATGGGACGACGAATCCGGCGAATCCACGAATCCCTCGAATATTGGGAAATATTCGATATTCGTGGATTCGAATCCCGACGCCATTTTCCACTTTACGAATCCGCCGAATCCCGACGCTGCATCGCCGCGCATCCGCCGCTCGCACTCGTCCTCCTCCGACCCGCGCCTCCTCCGACCGCCCCGCGCCTCCTTCGCCCGGCCGCCCGCATACTTTGTATCAACTCACCCGTCCAGTGGAGCGCAGACAGAGCGGCAGACCTCTCGCTGACTTCCTGGTTCCCTCTAGTGACGGCTTTTACAATGACGTCATCAGTAAAAGCCGGTCCGGCCACTAGAGGGAACCGAGAAGTAAGGACGAGGTCTGCCGCTCTGTCTGCGCTCCACTGGACATGTGAGTTGACTTGACACTTATGCAGGGGTGAGCGAGGAGGCACGGGGGACGGAGGAGGCCATGGGGGTGAGCGGAGGAGGCACGGGGGGGGGGGGGGGGGGAGCGACACCTGCCTACCTACCTACCTACCTACCTACCTACCTACCTGCCACTATACCTACCTAAAGGCCCCCTATACGTACCTACCTACCGGGCACTATACCTACCTACAGGCCCCTATACCTACCTAAAGGCCCCCTATACTACCTACCTACCACTATACCTACCTACCTACAGGCCCCTATACCTACCTAAAGGCCCCCTATATGTACCTACCTACCTAAAGGCCCCTATACCTACCTAAAGGCCTCTATACCTACCTACCTAAAGGCCCCCTATACGTACCTACCTACCTAAAGGCCCCTATACCTACCTACCTAAAGGCCCCTATACCTACCTACCTACATACCTACCTATACTTAAGGCCTTATACCCTGCTACCTATACTGAAGGTCCCTTTAACTACCTACCTACCTACAGGACACTATACCTACCTACCTACCTACCGGCCACTATACCTACCTACCTACCTACAGGCCACTATACCTACCTAAAGGCCCCCTATACGTACCTACCTACCTACCTACCTAAAGGCCCCTATACCTACCTACCTACCTAAAGGCCCCTATACTTACTTACCTACCTACCTACCTACCTAAAGGCCCCTATACCTACCTACAGGCCTCTATACCTACCTACCTACTTAAAGGCCCCCTATACGTGCCTACCTACCTAAAGGCCCCTATACCTACCTACCTAAAGGCCCCTATACCTACCTACCTACATACCTACCTATACTTAAGGCCCTATACCCTGCTACATATACTGAAGGTCCTTTTAACTACCTACCTACCTACAGGACACTATACCTACCTACCGGCCACTATACTTACCTACCTACCTACAGGCCACTATACCTACCTAAAGGCCCCCTATACGTACCTACCTACCTAAAGGCCCCTATACCTACCTACCTAAAGGCCCCTATACCTACCTACCTACATACCTACCTATACTTAAGGCCTTATACCCTGCTACCTATACTGAAGGTCCCTTTAACTACCTACCTACCTACAGGACACTATACCTACCTACCTACCGGCCACTATACCTACCTACCTACCTACAGGCCACTATACCTACCTAAAGGCCCCCTATACGTACCTACCTACCTACCTACCTAAAGGCCCCTATACCTACCTACCTACCTAAAGGCCCCTATACTTACTTACCTACCTACCTACCTACCTAAAGGCCCCTATACCTACCTACAGGCCTCTATACCTACCTACCTACTTAAAGGCCCCCTATACGTGCCTACCTACCTAAAGGCCCCTATACCTACCTACCTAAAGGCCCCTATACCTACCTACCTACATACCTACCTATACTTAAGGCCCTATACCCTGCTACATATACTGAAGGTCCTTTTAACTACCTACCTACCTACAGGACACTATACCTACCTACCGGCCACTATACTTACCTACCTACCTACAGGCCACTATACCTACCTAAAGGCCCCCTATACGTACCTACCTACCTACCTACCTAAAGGCCCCTATACCTACCTACCTAAAGGCCCCTATACCTACCTACCTACATACCTCCCTTTACTTAAGGCCCTATACCCTGCTACCTATACTGAAGGTCCCTTTACCTACCTAAAGGCCCCTATACCCACCTACATACCTACCTATACTTAAGGCCTCTATATACCCTGTTACCTATACTGAAGGCCCTATACCCTGCTACCTATACTGAAGGTCCCTTTACCTACCTAAAGGCCCCTATACCTACCTACATACCTACCTATACTTAAGGCCTCTATATACCCTGCTACCTATACTGAAGGCCCATATACCCTGCTACCTATACTGAAGGCCCCTATACCCTGCTACCTATACTGAAGGCCTATATACCCTGCTACCTATACTGAAGGCCCATATACCCTGCTACCTATACTGAAGGCCCATATACCCTGCTACCTATACTGAAGGCCCATATACCCTGCTACCTATACTGAAGGCCCATATACCCTGCTACCTATACTGAAGGCCCATATACCCTGCTACCTATACTGAAGGCCCATATACCCTGCTACCTATACTGAAGGCACATATACCTTGCTACCTATACTGAAGGCCTATATACCCTGCTACCTATACTGAAGGCACATATACCCTGCTATCTATACTGAAGGCCCCTATACCCTGCTACCTATACTGAAGGCCCATATACCCTGCTACCTATACTGAAGGCCCATATACCCTGCTACCTATACTGAAGGCACATATACCCTGCTACCTATACTGAAGGCCTATATACCCTGCTACCTATACTGAAGGCCCATATACCTTTCTACCTATACTGAAGGCCCATATACCTTGCTACCTATACTGAAAGCTACCAATATTGAAGGCACCCATACCTAGCTAGCTATACTGAAGGCACCTTTACCTCGCTACCTATACTGCGGGCAACTATACCACGGATCGCACAATTCGTATGTGCAGGATTCGTTAGATTCGGGATTCGAAAGGTTCGAGATATTCGAGAACCTTTTTAGATTCGGATCCGGATTCGGATTCGAAGAAATTGTGGATTCGTCCCATCCCTACTTTGTACATATTTCATGTGTAGATTTTATATTTGTCATTGTATGTGTTAATGCATGTTAGATGGTATCTCTTTTTCTGTGTTGTCCGTCTTCTGTTTTTTTACAGATGGGGTTCGACTAGTATTTTTCATGGTGAAGAAGATTTTGGCATGGGGTTTGTTATCACATAACATGTGTTTGTTCTGTCTCCTTGCAACTTTCTTGCACTTTTTGTTTGTCTTTTATTCTCTTTTCCAGTATAATAAGTATGCATATATGATTTTTTTTTTACAGGTCACTGTGCGCATTTCATGGGTAGTATTTTATATCTGTTATTGTATGTGTTAATGCATGTAAGTTGGTATCTCTTTTTTTGTGTTGTCTCTCTTCTGTTTTCTTACAAATGACGGTCGACAAGTATTTTTCATGTTGAAGAAGAGTTTGGCATTGGGTTTGTTATAACATGTATTTGTTCTTTCTTCTTGCAACTTTCTTACTCTTTTTGTCTGACTTTTTTTTTCTCTTTTTCAGTATGATATGTATGCATACATAAACAATCTTTTTTTACAGGTCACTTTGTGTGCATTTCATGGGTAGTATTTTATATCTGTTATTGTATGTGGTAATGCATGTAAATTGGTATCTCTTTTTTTGTGTTGTCTCTCTTCTGTTTTCTTACAGATGGCGGTCGACAAGTGTTTTTCATGGTGAAGAAGAGTTGTGCATGTGAATTGGTATGGCGGTGGCAGTTGGGCGTATTTGTTTCTTCACATTCACTGTGCAGATTTTGCACACTAACTGTTAAAGAAAATAAATCTGGAGAGGAATAGGGTGGCTATTGGGGAGGAGGAAGCCACAGTACAGGGAGGGCCATTCATATGGATACACCTTAATTTGACAATTTATATGGGTACATAATTTAATGTGAATGGTGAAATTAACAAACAAAACCACCACTATTGGTCTGACACTAACCCACATTGGATAGATCCCTCCAAGACTGTTGGAACAAAAAAATTGATGGTATGATGTTGTATATGGGGTGTATACATAGATGAGGTGTATCCATATAAATGGCCCACCCTGTAGTATCCTTTAGTTTTGCAATGTGTAATATTTTATATCTTCCATTGTATGTGTAAATGCATGTATGTTGTTTTCTCTTTTTCTGTGTTGTCTCTCTTCTGTTTTCTTACAGATGGCGGTCGACAAGTATTTCTCATGTTGAAGAAGAGTTTTGCATGGGTTTGTTATAACATGTATTTGTTTTTTCTTCTTGAAACTTTCTTACTCTTTTTGTCTGACTTTTTTTTTCTCTTTTTTAGTATGATATGTATGCATATATAAACAATCTTTTTTTACAGGTCACTTTGTGTGCATTTCATGGGTAGTATTTTATATCTGTTATTGTATGTGGTAATGCATGTAAATTATTATCTCTTTTTTTGTGTTGTCTGTCTTCTGTTTTCTTACAGATGGCGGTCGACAAGTGTTTTTCATGGTGATATACTTTTTCAGTATGATATGTATGCATACATAAACAATCTTTTTTTACAGGTCACTTTGTGTGCATTTCATGGGTAGTATTTTATATCTGTTATTGTATGTGGTAATGCATGTAAATTGGTATCTCTTTTTTTGTGTTGTCTCTCTTCTGTTTTCTTACAGATGGCGGTCGACAAGTGTTTTTCATGGTGAAGAAGAGTTGTGCATGTGAATTGGTATGGCGGTGGCAGTTGGGCGTATTTGTTTCTTCACATTCACTGTGCAGATTTTGCACACTAACTGTTAAAGAAAATAAATCTGGAGAGGAATAGGGTGGCTATTGGGGAGGAGGAAGCCACAGTACAGGGAGGGCCATTCATATGGATACACATTAATTTGTCTATTTATATGGGTACATAATTTTATGTGAATTGTGAAATTAACAAACAAAACCACCACTATTGGTCTGACACTAACCCACATTGAATAGATCCCTCCAAGACTGTTGGAACAAAAATAATGATGGTATGATGTTGTATATTGGGTGTATACATAGATCAGGTGTATCCATATAAATGGCCCACCCTGTAGTATCCTTTAGTTTTGCAATGTGTAATATTTTATATCCTTCATTGTATGTGTAAACTCATGTATGTTGTTTTCTCTTTTTCTGTGTTGTCTCTCTTCTTTCGTCTTCCAGATGGAGCTGGAGAAGTATTTTTTATGTTGATGAAGAGTTTGGCATGGGATTTGTTATAACATGTATTTGTTCCTTCTTTTTGCAACTTTCTTACACTTTGTGACTGTTTTTATTCTCTTTTCAAGTATAATATGTAAGCATATATAATCCTTCTTTTTTGACTGGTCACTTTGTACATATTTCATGTGTAGATCTTATATTTGTCATTGTATGTGTTAATGCATGTTAGATGGTATCTCTTTTTCTGTGTTGTCTGTCTTCTGTTTTTTTACAGATGGGGTTCGACTAGTATTTTTCATGGTGAAGAAGATTTTGGCATGGGGTTTGTTATCACATAACATGTGTTTGTTCTGTCTCCTTGCAACTTTCTTGCACTTTTTGTTTGTCTTTTATTCTCTTTTCCAGTATAATAAGTATGCATATATGATTTTTTTTTTTTACAGGTCACTGTGCGCATTTCATGGGTAGTATTTTATATCTGTTATTGTATGTGTTAATGCATGTAAGTTGGTATCTCTTTTTTGTGTTGTCTCTCTTCTGTTTTCTTACAAATGGCGGTCGACAAGTATTTTTCATGTTGAAGAAGAGTTTGGCATTGGGTTTGTTATAACATGTATTTGTTCTTTCTTCTTGCAACTTTCTTACTCTTTTTGTCTGACTTTTTTTTTCTCTTTTTCAGTTTGATATGTATGCACATATAAACAATCTTTTTTTACAGGTCACTTTGTGTGCATTTCATGGGTAGTATTTTATATCTGTTATTGTATGTGGTAATGCATGTAAATTGGTACCTCTTTTTTTGTGTTGTCTCTCTTCTGTTTTCTTACAGATGGCGGTTGACAAGTGTTTTTCATGGTGAAGAAGAGTTGTGCATGTGAACTGTTATGGAGGTGGCAGTTGGGCGTATTTGTTTCTTCACATTTACTGTGCAGATTTTGCACAGTAACTGTTAAAGAAAATAAATCTGGAGAGGAATAGGAAGGCTATTGGAGAGGAGGAGGCCACAGTACAGGGTGGGCCATTTATATGGATACACCTTAATTTGGCTATTTATATGGGTACATAATTTAATGCGAATGGTGAAATTAACAAACAAAACCACCACTATTGGTCTGACACTAACCCACATTGGATAGATCCCTCCAAGACTGTTGGAACAATATAATTGATGGTATGATGTTGTATGTGGGGTGTATACATAGATCAGGTGTATCCATATAAATGGCCCACCCTGTAGTATCCTTTAGTTTTGCAATGTGTAATATTTTATATCTTCCATTGTATGTGTAAATGCATGTATGTTGTTTTCTCTTTTTCTGTGTTGTCTCTCTTCTTTTGTCTTCCAAATGGAGCTGGAGAAGTATTTTTTATGTTGAAGAAGAGTTTGGCATCGAGTTTTTTATAACATGTATTTGTTCTTTCGCCTTGCAACTTTCTTACTCTTTTTGTCTGACTTTATTTCTCTTTTCCAGTATAATATGTATGCATATATAAACAATCTTTTTTTACAGGTCACTTTGTGTGCATTTCATGGGTAGTATTTATATCTGTTATTGTATGTGGTAATGCATGTAAATTGGTATCTCTTTTTTTGTGTTGACTCTCTTCTATTTTCTTACAGATGGCGGTCGACAAGTGTTTTTCATGTTGAAGAGGAGTTTGGCATCGTATTTGTTATAACATCTGTTTGTTCTTTCTCCTTGCAACTTTCTTACTCTTTTTGTCTGACTTGTTTTCTCTTTTTCAGTATGATATGTATGCATATATAAACAATCTTTTTTTACAGGTCACTTTGTGTGCATTTCATGGGTAGTATTTTATATCTGTTATTGTATGTGGTAATGCATGTAAATTGGTATCTCTTTTTTGTGTTGTCTCTCTTCTGTTTTCTTACAGATGGCGGTCGACAAGTGTTTTTCATGGGGAAGAAGAGTTGTGCATGTGAATTGGTATGGCGGTGGCAGTTGGGCGTATTTGTTTCTTCACATTCACTGTGCCGATTTTGCACACTAACTGTTAAAGAAAATAAATCTGGAGAGGAATAGGGTGGCTATTGGGGAGGAGGAGGCCACAGTACAGGGTGGGCCATTTATATGGATACACCTTCATTTGGCTATTTATATGGGTACATAATGTTATGTGAATGTGAAATTAACAAAAAAAACCACCACTATTGGTCTTACACTAACCCACATTGGGTAGATCCCTCCAAGACTGTTGGAACAAAAAAATTGATGGTATGATGTTGTATATGGGGTGTATACATAGATCAGGTGTATTCATATAAATGGCCCACCCTGTAGTATCCTTCAGTTTTGCAATGTGTAATATTTTATATCTTTCATTGTATGTGTAAATGCATGTATGTTGTTTTCTCTTTTTCTGTGTTGTCTCTCTTCTTTTGTCTTCCAGATGGCGCTGGAGAAGTATTTTTTATGTTGATGAAGAGTTGGGCATGGGATTTGTTATAACATGTATTTGTTCCTTCTTTTTGCAACTTTCTTACACTTTGTGACTGTTTTTATTCTCTTTTCCAGTGTTAAATGTAAGCATGTATAATCCTTCATTTTTGACTGGTCACTGTGCGTATTTCATGTGTAGATTTTATATTTGTCATTGTATGTGTTAATGCATGTTAGATGGTATCTCTTTTTCTGTGTTGTCTGTCTTCTGTTTTTTTACAGATGGGGTTCGACTAGTATTTTTCATGGTGAAGAGGAGTTTGGCATGGGATTTGTTATCACATAACATGTGTTTGCTCTGTCTCCTTGCAACTTTCTTGCACTTTTTGTTTGTTTTTTAGTCTCTTTTCTAGTATAATAAGTATGCAATACTAGTATACTAGTATATAAGTATATAATAAGTATGAACCTTTTTTTTTTTTTACAGGTCACTGTGCGCATTTCATGGGTGGTATTTTATACATGTTATTGTATGTGGTAATGCATGTAAGTTGGTATCTCTTTTTTTGTGTTGTCTCTTTTCTGTTTTCTTACAGATGGCGGTCGACAAGTATTTTTCATGTTGAAGAAGAGTTTGGCATTGGATTTGTTATAACATCTATTTGTTCTTTCTCCTTGCAACTTTCTTACGCTTTTTGTCTAGACTTGTTTTCTGTTTTCCAGTATAATATATATGCATATATAAACAATCTTTTTTTACAGGTCACTTTGTGTGCATTTCATGGGTAGTATTTTATATATGTTATTGTATGTGGTAATGCATGTAAATTTGTATCTCTTTTTTGTGTTGTCTCTCTTCTGTTTTCTTACAGACGGGTTTCGACAATTTTTTAATGTTGAAGAAGAGTTGGGCATGTGAACTGTTATAACATGTATTTGTTTCTTCTCCTTTCAACTTTCTTCCACCCTTAGTCTCCCCTTTATTCTCTTTTCCAGTATGATATACTGTATATGCTATATGAGCCATCTTTATCCACAGATAACATTGTATGCACAGTATGTGTAACATTTTATATGTGTCATTATATGACACGTTGTCTCTCTTCTGTTATGACAACATATGTTGTCTCTCTTCTCTCTTTTCTTACAGATGGGGTTCGACAAGTATTTTTCCATGTTGAAGAAGCGTTTGGCATGTGAACAGTTACAACATGTATTTATTCCTTCTCCATTCAACTGTCTTGCACATTTTGTCCCTCTTTTACTCTCTTTTAATATATATGTAATATATATGTAAATATGAACCATCATTTTTTTACAGATAACATTGTACGCACGCAATGTGTAATATTTTATAGGTGTCATTATATGTGTTTATACATTATATGTGTTTATAATGACATCTAAAACACTTCCACCAATATTCCTTTCATCTGACCTGAGCTCGGAACAAGGAGAAGCAGCAGGTGGATGATGATGACCTGATCAAATATTCACATAAGTTAGGCACTCCTCTTTATTCAAATAGTATTGATCTACAATTTGTTCAATAAGTAAAAGCAGTGTGAGTGAACAAGAAGCTGAACCTCTTATGACCCCTGATCCCCCCCCCCCCCCCCCACAGACTCCCCTGAAGACATTATCATTCCCATATTCTCTAATCAGTGTTGAAAGCAGGTCAGTTTTAAACAACAGGATTTATAATTTGTTTATAGTCATCGGAATCTTGGAACTCACACCAAGCGGCCCAAATGAGTGTGAGTGTCATGTCCACTTTATCATGTGCGATTAATATTGCCTCCTCCATTTCCTTCATCTTTTGAATTCCATGGAACCACTGGTGTAAGGTAGGGACAGACGCAGACTTCCAAAGAGCTGGGATCAGTGCACAAGCAGTGTTCATCAGATGTGTAAGCGGGGACTTTTTATGGCTTTTAAAATACTTTGATGCCCCATGTAGCAAGAAAGTTTCAGGTGTAAACTAGAGGGATCAGCTAGTGATCTTAAAGATTAAATCATGCACTTGCAACCTGAAGGGTTGTATCTTAGGGCAATCCTATGCTTTATGCTTTAAGTCTCCACTCACAAGTTGACATCTCCAGCACAAGTTTGAAGTTGAAGGGAAGATTTAATGTAATTTAGCCTGAATACAGTACCAGGAAGTAAGACATTTGTAATTCTGTTCCTGTGCATAAACATTGAGGCATGTCTTATGTGCCCTAAGAATTATTTGGTCCCACTGCACATCAGAGTTGCCTCCCCAGGGCCCCATGCCACTCAGCTTGAAAGGGTAGAAGCATCTGGCTATCGATTGGATTCAGCAGATTATAAAGCCATGAGGTTGTGTGCCTATCATGGTCTTGGGATCTACATTTCTGATCAAATGGCATGTATGTGCGCCTAAGGTACTGGGCCATCTTCCCAGTAGAGGCAAAATTAGCAATTTGGCGGTATTTCCAATGAGAGATTGGATTAGGAGAAGTCAGTGATTTGCAAGTTTCCTATGGGGCCACCCGACCATTTACAACAAAGTCACCCAATCTAGGGGTATGCTAGGGAATCGATTCTTCCAAGAACTTTTTTTCCTATCCTGGAGCGAAGTGAGGATTTCTCACATCTAGGGTCATGAGCCCCATAGGTGAGAAGAGGGATAAGGCTTTAGTAGATCTATTAAAGGCCCCAAGGGAAGCAGCTATCAGGGGGTGAGACCATCTAATAGTGGGGGGGAGTGGTTTAACCTAGCCATGGTAAATCAGCCAAATCACATTCCACAAATGATTTCTCCAGTATATCCCAGTCCTTTGTGTCCACATGGGCCGACCAATCAATGATTCTAGTCAGTTGAGCAGCTAAATGTTTTGAAATTGGGTAGACCCACTCCACCATCCATTTTCATACGCCTTAGCATCTCGATAATGATAAGCAGTTTCTTTTTTCCCCAAATGAACAGGTGAACCTGCTTGTGGAGGTCCTTAAAATAGAATGGGAGTTGAATTTGGATAGCCTGACTGATATACAGAAATTTTGGTAAGATGTACATTTTGGAGGCTGCAACCCTCCCAAAACAAGAAAGTGACTTCAATCATCCACAGTCTTCCAACAATTTTCCCACATTCTTAGCCAGAGGTGCAAAATTGAGTTTGAATTCATTATCTAGATTGGCAGAGAGGTTAATTCTCAGATATACAATTGACTCGAGACCCCATTGGAACGAAAAAAAAGCTTTCTTGCAGAGATCCAATGTATGTTGACTCAAGGTAATATTCAAAGCAAATGATTTTGAATAATTAATCTTTATGTTGGAGATACAACCAAAGAAAGTAAAGGTTGAGATTAAATTAGGTGTATGGGTTGCATAGGAATCGTGCATTGCACTTCACAAGCACTTTCTGAGCAATGCACAAGACCTGCAACCAAATGGAAATGTCACTGTTCAGGAAATAACTGAAATACCAAGGCCAGAAATAGATGAATAATGGGAGTTTATTTACAAAGGCAAGGAATATAAATAAAGAAATGAAACCAGCAATGTACATTAACCTCTTGCACAGCAATGTAAATAAATGCAACAATATCCAGGAATAATACAAAATAATAATCCTACACTTGCATCCGCAGTATATAAAATTAGATCTCCCTGCATAAGGCGTAATGCAGAGCAACCCAGTGTATATCTTATGGAAAGAAGTTTAATCATACACTTATAAAGTTGCCAAGCAATGAACGATAGCTAGCATATGGAGAGGGTACAGCATGCAGTAGGTCAGCAGCTGTCTCGCACTCAGTGGAGTGCTTCTTCAGGACACTGAGCCCCCCAATAGCTATCCCTTAAATAGTGTACTCACTGATAATGATTGTAAATGCTTGGGCAGACGGGACGCCAGAAGCACACAGCCATCCCCTCCATTCTCACACTTCCTGGATCTGCGTTCCAACAGCAGGAAACAGGAAATAGTCGCTAATCACAGTGACCAATAAGGTGGCCAGCAGCATCATCCGAATAGGAAGACATGAAGCACATTGCGCAGCAGGCTCTAGGGCTTCCCCGCCCACAGTTTTAGACCATTCCACTGCACTCAGTCTATCACAGCCTGAGAGGACCAAAAATAGTCCAATCAGGGCTGAGACAGCTGTTGCTGCGGCAACGGGACGCCAGCCACAAATCATTAAAGCACTGTTCAAAAGCCCAAGAAAACAAAGGGGCTTAACAAATAAAATTATAGAAATTATCCCTACCATGAAACTAACTCACCCGCCGACTGACATCATGGAGTGCGTGCACTCTGGATTCTGCCCGCCCCTGAATGAAGCAAGTGAATATCAACTACAGGAGATAGCAAGAGAGAATGCAATTAGAAAAAAAACTACTGTATATATAAAGACACATACAGAATAGAAATAAACAACGTCATGCACTAAAAAAATACAGATAGATAATTTCTTTCATTTAGGCCAAAGGGCCCACTGCATCGAAAAAAGAGATCCAGAAGCTTTCTCTGCGCTGTCATTTTTTAAACCAATCACCACTCCTCCTGTCCCTAGTCACCTGTTCCAGGCCAAAAAAACGAAGTTTAGTGGAGTCACTCATATGGACCCGATTCATATGTTCCATCACCTGGGGACACACCTTAGCTTAAGGATTGCCCAAGGATCTACAATGGTCCTGATAACATTCCTGCACCATTCTAGTAGTAATCCCAATATATATCATCTGGCAGGGACACACAAGGGCATATACTATGTTCTTGCTCTTACAGTTCATAAATAGTTTGAACCTCACTACTAGAGATGTCGCGAACCTCCACTGCTGACCCAACAATCGCCCATGTATTTCAAAAACAACCAATGTGTGCCTTTCGTCGGTCAAAAAGTCTACGGGATACACTGGTACATGCCAGGAGCAATAGACAACCATCAGCAACTGCAGGTAATTGGCTCTCTAATCTTCCCCGTCCGCAGGGGATGTTCCAATGCGGACATTGTGCTCAATGTGGCTATGTGAGTCGGGGGAATTCGTTCCCTCATCCACAAAGTGGCCGATCCATTGCACTCAATGATTTTGCCAATTGCTCAAGTAAAAACGTTGTCTATTGTCTCATTTGCCCTTGGGAACCTGTATGTGGGCCAGACTACGCGTGACGTAGGAACACGCATTAGTGAACATCGTAGCAACATCCGTTGCTATAATGTGGATTCTCCAGTTGCTAAACACTTCATGGAGGCAAGGCACAATGTGTCCCAACTCAGATTTAGAGTTATTGGGCCTGATTCACAAAGCGGTGCAAACTTTTTCGCGGACTTTTGCGCGTGCAATTTGCCGCGATTCGCGCGATCGCGGACTTTAGCGCGCGCAATTTGCCGCGGTTCGCGAGATCGCGGACTATGGCGCGCGCAATTTGCCGCGATTCACGGCAAACTGCGCGCGCAAAAGTCCGCGAAAAAGTTTGCACCTCTTTGTGAATCAGGCCCATTGAGTTAGTGCCTCCATCAGCAAGGGGTGGGGACATAGAATTTAAACTACTCCAACGAGAATTATTCTGGATTTATAAACTTAAAACTAAAGTTCCATTTGGTATGAATGAGGATGTGAGTCTCACACCCTTTATTCGTTGATTTATTTTCCCTTAGGCAGCTTTTGTGGGAATTCTCAGATTTGTCGGCTCTGGTTCCGTGTGGTTGCATTGGGTTTTCCATTTAGTTACTAATGCTATTTGTCCTTATTCTCCCTGTGTTAACCCTCTGCATCCGTTCGGTTTCTCTGAGGCGATTTTCTGGGTCTGTCTATGATACTTGCACTATTTCCGGTTATGTCCCAGCTTACTGTCTCTTTAAGAGGAGCGGGGATTTGTTTACCTGCTCACTCTTGCATTGATGTGTGGGTTTGCATTCTTGTTCCATGCCCGCCGTCCGTTTGGTTATATATAGTTTTAAAATATGTTACCCTGTTTTAACAAACATTTTCTATTCTCAGGCTGTTTTATACCTAAAGGCAGTTTTTTAATCTTTATTTTTTCTCTTTTGCTTTAGAGTAATATAACCCGACCTTCACCGCTGGACACCGCCTTCTATGACAAACCAGCACTGGACTTATGCTACTTCAAGCACCGCCTCCTTGCTACTTTTCTCTATGTTGTGTAGAAGTCTCCCGGCGCCGTTTGCCCGGTGTGCGCATGCGCGGCGGCCATTTTGGGGTTGGAGTTTCCTTCCCCTGGTGGCTGTCGGCATGACACCGAGCTCCGTGCGACCGGAAGTGATGCGATGACGCCGCGGCGATTACGCCGCGTGACGTCAGACGCGTCAGGGGCCGGCCCCCGGTGTCCAGTCTGGCAATTCAGGGCTTTAGGGATTATTTAAACAACGTCATATGCCGGTATCATCTACAGCAGCCTGATCCTGATATCCAGAACCCTTTGAAAAAGGTAGATGAAACAGCGCTGTCAGGGCTTTTGGATTTATGAGCTAGGTTTCACTTGGACATTGTTGTTTCTGCTAGTCCTTGATATGCATGCAGTCTGTACCATTGCCTCGACTTATGGACTTAGCATATACAGTATATCTTTTGCTTATGTGAACCTGTCATGATCTATATATTTTGTATAACCACTGTGCAATAGCTGCTGATGTTAACAGGCAATACCAGCCTCATATGCTTGTAATTTTCTTGTACTTTATCTTCTTAATACAATTAAATTTTTGAGCAAATCGCTATCTGGTGTGCGGATCATTTTATATAGATTTTAAAAGTATTAGAGACACAGGATCAGCAGGCAATTCAGGCAACTGGTATTATTTTAAAAGGAAAAATCCATATCCTTCTCCGTTTAGGTTCCCTTTAAGGATTTGTAGCATAATAGCCAACTCACATTGGCTGGGATTTGAACCTGGGTTTCACTGTGTGGTGGGCAAGCACACTAACCATTGTACCACTACAGTAGTAACTGAAGCTGGCCTAAAATTTACCATTTATGCTCATTACAAGAGAAAAAGTAGACAAGACAAATAACATTTATATCACACTTTTCTCCTGACGGACTCAAAGCACCAGAGCTGCAGGCACTAGGGCATGCTCTATAGGCAGTAGCAGTGTTAGGAAGACTTGCCTAAGGTCTCCTACTGAACAGGCACTGGCTTACTGAACAGACAGAGCTGAGATTCAAAATTTTAGGCCAGCTTCAGTTACTACTGTTGTGGTACAGTGGTTAGTGTGCTTGCCCACCACTGAGTGAGACCCAGGTTCAAATCCCAGCCAATGTGAGTTGGCTTTTATGCTACAAATCCTTAAAGGGAACCTAAACGGAGAAGGATATGGATTTTTCCTTTTAAAATAATACCAGTTGCCTGAATTGCCTGCTGATCCTGTGTCTCTAATACTTTTAGCCACAGCCCCTGAACAAGCATGCAGATCAGGTGCTCTGACTGCATGCTTGTTTCAGGGTATGATTCAGCCACTATTGCAGTCATAAAGATCAGCTGGACTGCCAGGCAACTGGTATTGTTTACAGGAAACATCCCTATCACTCTCAGTTAAGGTTCCCTTTAAAGTGGATCCGAGATGAACTTTTACTTATTGCATAATTGTGTTCTTTTCTTATTGTTTATAGGGCATTCCTCAAGCCAAATACATTTTTGTTTTCGTTTTAATGCTCTAATTCCCTATAAACTAAATAAGCCACTCTCACGGGTTTTCAGAGAGCCAAGGCACTTTCAGACAGTAGCAAGGGCTCATGGGAGCTAAGTCTGGGCAGGAGGAGGGGGAGGTATTACTAGCCAGAGATTTCAGAGGCCGAGGGAAGGAGGGAGGATGAGGCTGGATTAGTTTTCTTTGCTTAAGATGCAGATAAGCTGCTTCTGTGTAATGTTTACAAACAACATGGAGGCTGTCATTGTATCACAGGAAGAAATATTCTTATTCTATTAAAGCTGTTTGCAGCTATATTTGCTGTGTAAACTATCTAAACTTTAGATAAGATATATAGACAAGTTACTTTTTATAGTTAGGTTTTCATCTCGGATCCGCTTTAAGCAACCTAATGCTTCTATTGCATTGAGCATAAATGGTAAAATTTAGGCCAGCTTCAGTTACTACTGTAGTGGTACCATGGTTAGTGTGCTTGCCCACCACACAGTGAGATCTGGGTTCGATTCCCAGTCATGGTATGATGTATACTGTTTTTTTAAATAGGATAATTCCCTGGCAGATGAGACCCTCCTCAGGGAATAGGTAGGGAGGTGGGAGGAAACTCACAAGAGGCTAATTAAAATCTCCCTAGCAGAGTGTGTAGCAGCTGTCCCATAACTAATTAGTGTAGGCAGACAACTGAGTCAAATGGTATAAGGACCTTGCTTGGTGGAGGAGGGAGGGTGGGCGGGCTTACAGCAGTAAGACCAGTGTGTTTGACAATAATGTGTCTGCTGACAGTGATATGGAGGGTCAAAGTTTTGCTCAATAGAGCATTATGGTGCGAATCGAACTTCCGCAAAAGTTCGCCTGAACAGGCGAACGCGAACCCCCAAAGTTCGCCTGGAACCGTTCGCGACATCTCTACTCACTACCTTGTCAAACCAAATATATTGTCTGCCCGTAATCAGAAAATTAGTGCAACCATGACATTTGTAGTAACCTACTGGTGGCTTAGTTATTCTCCTAGGGCTCCTAGTTCTTCTCCTAGGGGGCTACTCCCCCTACCCCCCTCTTATTGACTTCTGGCAGCCGGGGACACAAGCAATGCACTCAGGGTCGTTCGTCATGGAAAGAAAGCAGGGATTCATGCCATTAATTCCTGCAGAGCGGGTGCTGGCAGAAGCAATGTCTGCAGTGTTCCCGCTCTGCTTCCCTACCACAACGAATGACTCTGGGTGCCTCGCATGTGTTCCTGGCTGCCAGAAGCCAATAGGAGGGGGAGGAGCCAGATCCAGGGAGAGGAACAGAGCCACCAGGAATCCATTCAATTTGGACATTGGGCGCAGTGAGACAGCCACTTCTAGTTTTGACCGGCCAGAACCTGAAGTGACCAGACTTCGGGTTCTGGCTGTAACATATATATATATTGTCTGGGCCGGAAAAAGTGGCCATGCGAGAGTACATCCGTGAAAACTTAGCTAAGGGTTTCATTCGCCTTTCCCGGTCGCCTGCTGGAGCAGGGTTCTTTTTTGTATAGAAAAAAGACGGAGGCCTTCGGCCATGCATTGATTACCGGGGCCTGAATAAAATCACAGTAAAAAATCGCTATCCATTGCCTTTGATAGACGATTTATTCACGCAGGTCACCAATGCTAAGATTTTCTCGAAATTGGATTTGCGGGGTGCATACAACCTGGTGCGGATCAGAGAGGGAGATGAGTGGAAGACGGCCTTTAACACACCCGATGGGCATTACGAGTACCTGGTGATGCCCTTCGGGTTGTGTAACGCCCCGGACGTCTTTCAGGAACTCATTAACCTCCCCGGCGTTCTATTGAGATCGCCAGGGAGGCTGCGGGAGGGTTTTTTTTTAATAAAAAAAAAACTATTTCATGCAGCCAACTGAAAGTTGGCTGCATGAAAGCCCACTAGAGGGTGCTCCGGAGGCGTTCTTCCGATCGCCTCCGGCGCCCAGAATAAACAAGGAAGGCCGCAATGAGCAGCCTTCCTTGTTTGGCTTTCCTCGTCGCCATGGCGACGAGCGGAGTGACGTCATGGACGTCAGCCGACGTCCTGACGTCAGCCGCCTCCGATCCAGCCCTTAGCGCTGGCCGGAACTGATTGGTCCGGCTGCGCAGGGCTCGGGCGGCTGGGGGGACCCTCTTTCGCCGCTACTCGCGGCGGATCGCCGCGGAGCGGCGGTGATCAGGCAGCACACGCGGCTGGCAAAGTGCCGGCTGCGTGTGCTGCTTTTTATTTGAAGAAAATCGGCCCAGCAGGGCCTGAGCGGCAGCCTCCGGCGGTGATGGAGCAAGCTGAGCTCGTCCATACCGCTCAGGAGGAAAATGATGTATTCAGGGAGGTGTTGGGTAAATTTGTCCTGGTATATCTGGATGATATACTAATCTTCTCAGATAAACTCTCTGAGCACAGGGCTCATGTCAAATTTGTGCTGCACAAGTTAAGACAGACCATGCTTTATGCTAAATTGGAGAAATGCACTTTTGAGGTAACATCTGTCACTTTTCTGGGGTACATAATTTCCACCTCGGGCCTTTCTATGGATCCTGCCAAAGTCTCTGCTGTCCTGGAATGGCCTCAGCCAGTGGGACTAAAATCTCTCCAGAGATTTTTAGGATTCGCTAATTACTATAGAGGGTTCATAAAGGGGTACTCCACAGTCATAGCACCCCTCACCAGTCTCACAAAGAAAGGGGCAGATACCAACCACTGGTCCCCCGAAGCTCTGGCTGCTTTCTCCACTTTGAAAGAATTGTTTTGCTCTGCACCCATTTTGAGACACGTCGACACCTCCTATCCCTTTATTGTGGAGGTGGACGCCTCGGAGGTCGGGGTAGGGGCTGTGCTGTCTCAGCGTTCTGGGTTGCAGGGAAGATTACACCCGTGTGCCTATTTCTCTCGTAGGTTTTCACCAGCAGAGAAAAACTACGATATAGGCAACAGGGAGCTCCTAGCCATTAAATTGGCCTTCAAAGAATGGCATCATTGGCTAGAAGGAGCAGAACATACGATTACCGTTTACACTGATCACGAAAATTTGGAATACATTGAGGGGGCTAAGAGATTGAGTCCCCGTCAGGCTCGGTGGTCACTGTTTTTCTCAAGATTCAGATTTGTAATTACGTACACTCTGGGTAGTAAAAACATTAAAGCGGATGCTTTGTCCAGATGCTTTGAGCCAGAGACAGCACAGCCCTCGGACCCAGAGACTATTATCCCACAAAGAGTAGTGTTGGCAGCCACAGAGACCTGGAAAAACTGGATGGAGACTTTAAGTCCCTTCCAGCAGGATGTCCCTGAGGGAAAGCCTGAAGGGGTGATGTTTGTACCACTGCCATTTCGTCTCCAGATATTGCAGATGTTCCACTCCCACAAAAATGCTGGACATCCTGGGGCCGCCAGAACACAGTACCTTGTTGATAGGTGTGCTTGGTGGCCTTCATTGGTAACTGACTGCAAGGAGTATGTTAGAGAGTGTGCAGTATGTGCAAAAAGCAAACCCTCCCGTCTGGCACCTGTGGGAACGTTGCAGCCTTTGCCCACCCCGAGTGAATCATGGACCCACTTGTCCATGGATTTTGTGGGTGAGCTTCCGAGGTCTGAGGGCATGTCGGTCATTTGGGTGGAAGTCGACCGTTTCAGTAAAATGGCCCATTTTGTGCCCCTGAAAGGACTCCCCTCGGCCCAGGAGTTGGCCGATCTTTTCATCATCCACATTTTCCGGCTACATGGCATTCCGGAAAACATTGTGTCAGATCGGGGAGTCCAATTTGTTTCTAAATTTTGGAGGGCATTTTGTCATCAAATGGGCATGGAACTGTCATTTTCGTTGGGCTACCACCCACAGAACAATGGTCAGACTGAGAGAATTGAATATATAAAGTCAGCGCAGGTCTATAGTAATACAGCTTTCATCATTTTTTGGTATACAGGATCTTCGAACAAAAGGGTAAAGAAGCAAGGCTTACCAGATTCCAACAACCCACATTATAAGGTTGTAAACGAGTTTGATAGGTGGTCCGCAGAACTTTCAAATGGTGTCGTTTCACCAGCGATGTTGCACACTACAGATTCCTCCGGAATATAGTAGATATCCTGAGATCGCAGAGACTCACCAAAGGGGAGTCCAGTAGGATAGTGACATGAAAGAGATGTACGGCACATCTAAGTGTAAACCGTCTTTATTACATAACAAGTAAAACAATTAAAAACAAGGATAAAGGAAAACTCACATACGAGGCCCGTGCACTGGGAACCCCGAAAAAGTAGCGCGCATAAAATGGTCAATAGAAGACCTCAAATAAAATGGTGCCGCCTGTCGCCTTCCCGACCGGTTTCGCAATCTTGCGTCATCAGGGGAGAAAAGCTTTCTCCCCTGACTTTATATATTCATTGCTTGTGTGGACTTTTGGACATTGTCCTTCTCGGCTGCGGTCGCCTTCTGCCTTGGCGCTGACACTTGTTGTTTATTTTAGACTGAGAGAATTAATCAGTCATTGGAACAGTTTCTAAGGTGTTATGTTGCAGATGCGCAAAATGATTGGATCAAGTTCTTGCCGATTGCAGAATTTGCGCACAATAATTTGAAAAGCTCTTCCTCTGGATTTTCTCCGTTTCAGGTGGTAACTGGAAAGATGCCTAAGTTCTCCCCACTGCCAGTAGCTTCCACTCCGTTTCCAGCTTTGGAGGCTTGGCAAAAGTCATTTAAGAACATTTGGGGGATCGTGAAAAATAATTTGGAGAAGGCTTTTCAAAGTCAGAAAGGTCAAGCTGACAAGAAACGCTCCTTAGAGTGGAAGTTCCAGCCAGGAGACTTGGTCTGGGTGTCCACGCGTCATTTGACCCTGAAACAGCCCTCGCCCAGGTTAGGACTAGTGTTGGGCGAACAGTGTTCGCCACTGTTCGGGTTCTGCAGAACATCACCCTGTTCGGGTGATGTTCGGGTTCGGCCATATGGCCGAACTAAGAGCGCATGGCCGAACGTTACCCGAACGTTTGGCTAGCGCTGTGATTGGCCGAACGGGTCACGTGTAGTGTTGGGCGAACATCTAGATGTTCGGGCCGAACATGGCCAAACTCCGAACATAATGGAAGTCAATGGGGACCCGAACTTTCGTGCTTTGTAAAGCCTCCTTATATGCTACATACCCCAAATTTACAGGGTATGTGCACCTTGGGAGTGGGTACAAGAGGAAAAAAAAATTTAGCAAAAAGAGCTTATAGTTTTTGAGGGGGATTTTACCAATTTTGGACCCCTGTAACTCTGGTTTGCAGAGATGTAGGGACCCCATCTTTGGAATCCAAGTCTAACAATATGTCTTCTACCTGCATGAGACATTTCGTGAGATTCAGACGTTGCTAACGGCCATTGCTGCGATTTATGTACGTCACCATCACTACCATTGAAATAGCCCAAATAAACAGGTTTTTGTGACCCTAGGCTATGACCTCTTCGGCCTAGGGGCCCGAAACTCACCAGTCATGTTCCCCCTAAGGGTCCCTACAATGCTAGAAAATTTGGTACTGCTGAGCCATTGCCCTTTGAAAAGATGTGAGATTTTGGAAAGTGAAATAGGGAGGCAATGAAATCCTATGGGGGATTTTACCAATTTTGGACCCCTGTAACTCTGGTTTGCAGAGATGTAGGGACCCCATCTTTGGAATCCAAGTCTAACAATATGTCTTCTACCTGCATGAGACATTTCGTGAGATTCAGACTTTGCTAACGGCCATTGCTGCGATTTATGTACGCCACCATCACTACCATTGAAATAGCCCAAATAAACAGGTTTTTGTGACCCTAGGCTATGACCTCTTTGGCCTAGGGGCCCGAAAATCACCAGTCATGTTCCCCCTAAGGGTCCCTACAATGCTAGAAAATTTGCCACTGCTGAGTAATTGCCCTTTGAAAAGATGTGAGATTTTGTAACTGTAAATAGGAGGCCCAATGAAAGCCTATGGGGGATTTTACCAAATTTGGAGCCCTGTAACTCTAGTTTGCAGAGATGTAGGGAACCCATCTTTGGAGCCCAAGTCTAACAATATGTCTTCTACCTGCATGAGACATTTCGTGAGATTCAGACGTTGCTAACGGCCATTGCTGCGATTTATGTATGTCAGACTCGCCACCATTGAAATTGCCCAATTAAACAGGTTTTGTGACCCTAGGCTATGACCTCTTCGGCCTAGGACTGCATTGAACGCGACCCACGCATTGTGCGCATTCTGGACAACACCAATTACTGGGTTTATACCCTTCTGGATCCACGGTACAAACACAATGTTCCAAAACTGCTTGAAGAAAGAGCCAGACAGGTCAAAATGGAAGAATACCAGCAGGCCCTTGTGGAGACTTTAGAGAGGAGATTGACATCCTCCCCCTCCTCTAGCCAGTTGTACGCCGACAGACTGACTTCCAGCAAACCCAGGACGACCAGGAGGGCAGCAAACAACAAAAGCCGCAGCTAATGCCCAAAAGGGAATGGTATCGGCAGTGTCCTTGGAGTGGGAAAATTTTCTGACACCCATGCAGCAGCACACAGAACAGCAAGCGTGCAGATCCACCTCCAACACCGATCGCCTGGAGAAGATGGTCAAGGACTACATGTCAGATGGCGTAGCTGTGTTGAACAATCCATCTGCACCCTTCAACTATTGGGTATCGAAGCTAGACACCTGGCACAAACTGGCAATGTACGCAATAGAGGTGCTGGCTTGCCCGGCAGCCAGCGTTATGTCGGAACGCTGTTTCAGTGCTGCCGGAGGCATCGTCACAAATCGGCGGCGTATCCGCCTCTCCACAGAAAATGCAGACCGTCTGACTCAAATTAAAATGAATCAATCCTGGATTGGAAACGACTACGCAACACTCCCGGACCCCAACCAAGTAACATGAACAATGAACATCTGTGATGGGTTAGCGTTTCCGGTCCCTGTTTATTGAACCTCTCATCTGTATTACATTTATGACTGCATGGCGACAAAATGGAAATTGCTATCCGCACGCTTCTTGTCCTCATGCAAGGCCTGGGTTGTTGTGTCTCAAAGCGTGGCCTTCTCCTCCTGCGCCACCCTCCTCCTGTTCCATCACGTGTGCTGCTGCTGGGTTAGCGTTACCGGTCCCTTTTCCTGGAACCTCTTATATGTATTACATTTATGACTGCATGCCGACAAAAAGCATGTTACCTGTGCAAAGAAAACAGACATTTCCCGCATTTAAAAGACAGTTTTCCCTTTGAAACTTTAAAATCGATTTTCTCAAAAACTATAAGCTCTTTTTGCTAAAAAAAAATTTCCTCTTGTACCCACTCCCAAGCTGCACATACCCTGTAAATTTGGGGTATGTAGCATGTAAGGAGGCTTTACAAAGCACAAAAGTTCGGGTCCCCCTTGACTTCCATTATGTTCGGAGTTCGGGTCCAACACCCGAACATCGCGGCCATGTTCGGCCTGTTCAGCCCGAACCCGAACATCTAGATGTTCGCCCAACACTAGTTAGGACCCATATTTGTGGGCCCTTTTCCAGTAACCAGGAAGATCAACAATGTTACTTATGCCATTGATCTCCCTGCCAGCATGCGTGGTGTAAGATCCTTTCATGTGTCCCTGCTTAAGCCAGCAGTTCATGTAGGTTCCACTCCTCCTCCTCCTGTGATGGTAGATGACCAACCTGAGTACGAAGTAGAAAAGATTTTAGACGCACGTGTTGTACAGAACTCAGTGCAGTATCTAGTTCACTGGAAATGGTATGGTATTAAGGAGAGAACATGGGTACCTGAGTGTCGCATGCATGCGGATAAATTAAGGAGGGAGCTCCATGCTTTATATCCTGAGAAACCGGGTAGGAGCTGTCCGGAGTCCACCCCTCAGGGGAGGGGGGGGGGTACTGTGAGAAAACGCGGAAAAGCCACCGCAAGTACTCAGAGTAAGGCAGCTGATTCCGCGTTCAACATGGCAGCTTGCCTGCATGGGCCTGCATCCACTAGCCTGACGGAGCGCGGAGAAACCGCTGCATGCCCAGTGAACAAGGCGGCGGATTCCGCGTCTGACGCGGCGGTTTGCACGCATGGGCCTACCACTAGCAGTATGGCTGAACGCGGGGAAACCGCCGCATGCTCTGACAGCGGTGCGGCTGGCCCCGCGTTCAAACCAGCAGATGCATTACAACACATGTCTGGTGTGGCTGGGACTGATAGTCCACACAGTTTCAGAAGGACGCGCGCGCGCGCGCTGAGAGGCAGAGCCTTTATGACAGTCGGAAGGGTGTCGGCTGATCTAGCCGATCAGCTGACAATTCTATCAGGTTTCATTGGTCCAGCACTTAGGGGAGGCGCTGGAGAGCGCTTGTGTATATATACTGGGTGCTGGTCATTTCTCTGGTGTCTGGCGTTGCGATCACTACGTGGTAGCACTCAGACCTTGTCAGTATCTGTGATATTATCTGTGTTATTATTAGGGATGGGACGAATCCACAATTTTTTCGAATCCGAATCCGAATCTGAAAAGGTTCTCGAATATCTCGAACCTTTCGAATCCCGAATCTAACGAATCCTGCACATAAGAATTGTGCGATCCGTGGTATAGTTGTCCGTAGTAAAGGTAGCGAGGTAAAGGTGCCTTCAGTATAGCTAGCTAGGTATGGGTGCCTTCAATATTGGTAGCTTTCAGTATAGGTAGCAAGGTATAGGGGCCTGCAGTATAGGTAGAAAGGTATATGGGCCTTCAGTATAGGTAGCAGGGTATATGGGCCTTCAGTATAGGTAGCAGGGTATATGGGCCTTCAGTATAGGTAACAGGGTATATAGAGGCCTTAATTATAGGTAGGTATGTAGGTGGGTATAGGGGCCTTTAGGTAGGTAAAGGGACCTTCAGTATAGGTAGCAGGGTATAGGGCCTTAAGTATAGGTAGGTATGTAGGTAGGTATAGGGGCCTTTAGGTAGGTAGGTATAGGGGCCTTTAGGTAGGTAGGTAGGTAGGTTCGTATAGGGGGCCTTTAGGTAGGTATAGTGGCCTGTAGGTAGGTAGGTATAGTGGCCAGTAGGTAGGTAGGTATAGTGTCCTGTAGGTAGGTAGGTAGTTAAAGGGACCTTCAGTATAGGTAGCAGGGTATAGGGCCTTAAGTATAGGTAGGTATGTAGGTAGGTAGGTATAGGGGCCTTTAGGTAGGTAGGTATAGGGGCCTTTAGGTAGGTAGGCACGTATAGGGGGCCTTTAAGTAGGTAGGTAGGTATAGAGGCCTGTAGGTAGGTATAGGGGCCTTTAGGTAGGTAGGTAGGTAGGTACGTATAGGGGCCTTTAGGTAGGTAGGTAGGTATAGGGGCCTTTAGGTAGGTAGGTAGGTAGGTACGTATAGGGGGCCTTTAGGTAGGTATAGTGGCCTGTAGGTAGGTAGGTATAGTGGCCGGTAGGTAGGTATAGTGTCCTGTAGGTAGGTAGGTAGTTAAAGGGACCTTCAGTATAGGTAGCAGGGTATAGGGCCTTAAGTATAGGTAGGTATGTAGGTAGGTAGGTATAGGGGCCTTTAGGTAGGTAGGTAGGTAGGTAAAGGGGCCTTTAGGTAGGTAGGTAGGTAGGTAGGTATAGGGGCATTTAGGTAGGTAGGCACGTATAGGGGGCCTTTAGGTAGGTATAGGGGCCTTTAGGTAGGTAGGTAGGTATAGGGGCCTTTAGGTAGGTATGCACGTATAGGGGCCTTTAGGTAGGTAGGTAGGTACATATAGGGGGCCTTTAGGTAGGTATAGGGGCCTGTAGGTAGGTAGGTATAGTGGTAGGTAGGTACGTATCCTTTAGGTAGGTATAGGGGCCTGTAGGTAGGTAGGTATAGTGGCCGGTAGGTACGTATAGGGGGCCTTTAGGTAGGTATAGGGGTAGGTAGGTAGGTAGGTAGGTAGGTAGGTGTCGCTCCCCCCCCCCCTGTGCCTCCTCCGCTCACCCCCACGGCCTCCTCCGTCCCCCGTGCCTCCTCGCTCACCCCTGCATAAGTATCAACTCACCTGTCCAGTGGAGCGCAGAGCGGCAGACCTCGTCATTACTTCTCGGTTCCCTCTAGTGGCCGGACCGGCTTTTACTGATGACGTCATTGTAAAAGCCGTCACTAGAGGGAACCAGGAAGTGAGCAAGAGGTCTGCCGCTCTGCGCTCCACTGGATAGGTGAGTTGATACAATGTATGCGGGCGGGCGGAGGAGGCGCGGGGCGGGCGGAGGAGACGCGGGGGGGGGGGTCGGAGGAGACGCGGGGGGGGGGTCGGAGGAGGACGAGTGCGAGCGGCGGATGTGCGGCGATGCAGCGTCAGGATTCGGCGGATTCGCAAAGTGGAAAATGGCGTCGGGATTCGAATCCACGAATCTCGAATATTTCCCAATATTCGAGGGATTCGTGGATTCGCCGGATTCGTCGTCCCATCCCTAGTTATTATCTAGACCAGTTCCAGGGTGTTGATGATCAAGGACCTCACACCTCAGTCTAGGGAAAACTGTATATTATCTGTGTTATTATTTAGACCAGTTCCTGGGTGTTGATGATCAAGGACCTCACACCTCAGACTAGGAATTAGCTTTACCATCTAGTTATACTCAGACCAGTTCCAGGGTGTTGATGATCAAGGAGCTCACACCCAAGACTAGGCATTGTTGATTATTTGTTATGACCTTCTGCTTTCCTGACTACTCTTCTGATCTCTGATTAGGTACTTCGCTATATCTGATACTCTGTTGCCAAACTCTGCTTGTCTTAGGATTCCGCATCTGTCTCCTGTCTCTGTCCCTGATCTGTCTGTCTGTTGCTGACCCGGCTTGCCCGACCTCGAGAGCTATCTCCTCAGTCAAGAGATAGCTCACAGACCTGTGGGGTGACATCCTTCCTTGGTGTCACTCACACTCTGTCCTTCCTACTCCTAGCCTGACCCCTCCCTCGGGAGAGTCTCAGGCTTGCGGAAGGAACGTGTGATTGTGCAGTACTCCTTACTGCTGTGCACCTGCTCCTCAGGTGCAGTCCTCAAAGTATTACTGTTGCACCAAACACTCTTATTACCCAGGTGTCCAGAGGTTAGAGATATATCTGATTATCAGTGAGACTGCAGATCATCAATAACCGGGTATATATCTGTATTCTCGGTGAAACTGCAGATCACCGGTAATCAGACCCTCTCTGTGTTACACCGATCGTTACATCATACAGGCAAGTTATAAACTAGGATATCAACCATACAATGTAGTCACCTTGGCAAAGACTCATCTAGGAGAAAGCAGTGGGTCATACACAGGAAGGCAACAAAAAACAAGGCAGCAAGGAACAGAGTACAAGGGCCGATAACCCAGATTAGGAAGGCCAGAACACTGGTACGATGAACTAGCACTGGATTAGTGCTCAGGCTTGGTTTATATCCTTGTGCTGAGAGATCAGGTGACCATTCAGATCTCCTCTAAACAGTCTGTAGCGTAATACAAGCTCTGGAGGAGTGAGCCCTCTGCTGGCAGGCAGAGAAAAAAACACGTAAAATACACTGATTATGCGCTCCTCATCAAACTCTCATTAGATAGGATTATTTAGAGATCCTCTTATCACACAGAATCTAAAAGAAATTTTCTATTGGATCGCTGCGCTAAAAACGGGAGGTGTGTATATCCCTATTAAAACAATATATATGCATAAAACAGCGGAGCGCTCAACAACAGCAGGAAGGTCCCTTATTAACAGTTCATTGGTCCCTCCATCATAAAAATAAGTTCTTCAGAGAAAAGTTCACTTTTATATTTCCACCAATATCCAAACACTTTAACACTCCGTCTTTGATCACCAGTATACGCTCACCAGAGATGATGGCTAATCATTCAAGATCAGCAATACAAGCATTTGGCCCAGCCAGTTATTTCTCCTCTCTTTGTTGGCAATCTTCTTACACTCATACGGCATGTGGAAAAAACAAACTTCAATAGTGTAATACTGTCATAATACAGCACATCCAATATCCACCAGTGCTCCCCGCTTAGCAAACACTATCACCCAGCGTGCCTCCACCGGTCAAATAGGTGAGCCTCTCACCAGACTAAATGGCCGACCCCTCACAGACCAGCAATCAGGCGAGTGTATCATGGACCTTTGCCTCCAGTGTCAGGAAATCTAAGGCTCAGAAAACGCTTGACATAGCATAACTCCGTTTATTAGCAACAATGTCTAAAAAGTAGTGCACTTACAAATGTTCCATAAAAACTGCGCATATAAAAGATATCTTTCTCCTCGAGGTTTTCGCGTCTCAGAGAAAAAAACAAGATTCAAAGCAAAGTTCATTAGGACATCTGTTAATGAAGAGAGGAAGTCCAAGCACTACATTCACAGGGATGTCACCAACAGAAGCAGAGCATGATATTAGGTAAGGATAGGAGGGACTGAATGATAAAAAAAACTGGAGATTGTTGGCAAATTATTTCCCTCCTATTGTTACCCCCTGTACATTCACATCTGACCGTACCAAATTAAGGAAGAGCTCCAGCATCAGGATGTAGACGAGTGGAGACAGGGGACAAGATGTGTACCATTTTTCAGTAAGATGGGTTCTGACAAGGTGTTGTTGACTTGTGCTCTCCATAAGCCAGGAGAACAAAGAAGCGAAATTCCGGGCACCTTCCGTCCAAACTGTATATTGGCAGTGACATCAAGATAGATGGCTTGTATTCGGCACATCCATATTGTGGATTCTCAGGTGGTGGTGAGATGGAGGTGGGGGGGTGCCGGGCACCAGATGGGGCTTGCGACGGCCGTTTCGCGTCTTGCTAGACGCTTGGTCACGCTGCGCTCCAATACGGAGCGCAGCGTGACCAAGCGTCTAGCAAGACGCGAAACGGCCGTCGCAAGCCCCATCTGGTGCCCGGCACCCCCCCACCTCCATCTCACCACCACCTGAGAATCCACAATATGGATGTGCCGAATACAAGCCATCTATCTTGATGTCACTGCCAATATACAGTTTGGACGGAAGGTGCCCGGAATTTCGCTTCTTTGTTCTCCTGGCTTATGGTATGCATGATCTTTCTTCACACTATCCGTTGTGCACACGTCCCAGCAGTAAGGATCCAGGAAGACGTCGGTGACCTGGTGAGAATTGTTTAGCCTCTATTATGCTCACACTGTCTCCACACAGGCCAGCATATGGAGTGCCACTCAGAACTTTTCCTGCTTAGTCTGTTGACTTGTGCTCTCCCAGATGGATTTGACTATATCAGCCCTATCCAAGACCTCATTGTCATGTCCAGTCCCAGATTGGATAAAACTGCAGACATGTAATCCCAGGTGACCCTGTCAAGGGCCTTCTCGGCATCTGAGTGCACACCAATTACCTTGGTGGTGTTATCCCATGCCTCCCGCCCCATCACAAACCCACTTGATCTTTATTTGCTTTGTCAGCAACCATCCCCTGCAGGTGCGTGACCAATATTCTTTCTAATATTTTCACATCTGGGTTCAGCAAGGGTATTGGCCAGTAGCTCTGACCAAGACCTGGGTCCATGCCACTTTTAGATAGCACTGTGATGTGAGCCTCAAGCAACTGTTGAGAGGGAGTGATGCCAGAAGGGATCCCATTAAATGACTCAAGGAAGGCTGGAGCCAGAGCAGCAGCATAGAGCCTATAGAACTGCGAGGTTTGGTCATCTGGGCCTCGACATTTATAATTTTTTTGGCCTTTAACCCCCTTGCTGATCCAATTCCCGCAGCAAGGGGGCAGCAGAGCACTTTTTAAAAAAAAAATTTTTCTTTAAATCATGTAGCGAGCCCAGGGCTCGATACATGATAGCCGCTGAGCAGCGGCATCCCCGCAGCCACTCCGATCGCCTCTGGCAATCAGAGAAAGTAGGAAATCCCGTTCAGAACGGGATTTCCTGCTGGGCTTCCCCAGTCGCCATGGCGACGGGGCAGGGTGACGTCACCGACGTCATGGACGTCACAGGGAATCCCGATCCACCCCTCAGCGCTGCCTGGCACTGATTGGCCAGGCTGCGCAAGGGGTCTGGAGGGGGGGGGGGGGGCGGTGCAGGGTAGCGGCAAATCGGCGGCGAGCGGCGCCGATCGGAAAATGCACGCAGCTAGCAAAGTGCTAGCTGCTTGCAATGAAAAAAAAATTTGCAAATCGGCCCAGCGGGGCCTGAGAAATCCTCCTGCGCAGGTTACCCCGAGCTGAGCTCGGGATAACCGGCAAGGAGGTTAACTGCAGCAAGGAACTCTGGAATAGAAATGTCTTCATCCAATTCCTCAGCAAGGTCTGGGGTGATCGGAGAGAAGCCAAGAAATTGGATAGGTCAGCATTCCTAGCAATTATTCAGAAGAGGCACCCCAAATGGTAGCCTTTGGTTTCTTCCTTCAGTCACCACACTGCAGCTGTTCCACAGGTATATCCTTCTTTACCACATGCAATATGTTACGAAAGAGCAACAGTGTTATGTAGTCCACAGCAAGATACTTCCATGAATTTATTCCACCTCCAGAGATGCCACATATTGCACTATTATCCATTTTCCTTCTGACATTTTTGGCATGTTAGCAGTCTAGGTTTATCAGTTTATAGTTCAGTTTCATGTTCGCCATCTAGTGGCCTTAAATTATATTGCACTGCATTGCACTATTATGCATTCTTATTGTATTGCACTATTGTCCATTCTCACTCAGTTTTAAATTATATTGCACTATTGTCCCTTTTCATTCAAAAATCACCAACATCGGCACATTATTAATCTGATTAGCAAAGCCTTGATCGCGGGCTCTTGGAAGTCCTTACCTCCACCTAGATCGGCCATTGTCAATAGAGTACATACTGTGTATGTTTATGAGGAGATCCTTTCATCCCTAAGAGAAAAACCAGACAAATTCTCAGAAATATGGGACCCTTGGGGTATGTGGTCGGCCTCTAATCGAGTATAGGAGCTAATGATAAGTTAAAAGTTAATAACTACTGCACTCCCTAGTTCAGCTAGAGCTCGGACAAAGGGAATTGTTCAGAGAATAATTGTACTTTCTAAGGGGAGTTGGGCTACAAGGAAAGGGAGGGCTTAGATAAGCTTAACCCATTCCGGTTCTGTCGTTTTCACTTGAGAAATGTTCACCTCCCATTCATTAGCCTATAAGTTTATCACTACTTATCACAATGAACTGATCTATATCTTGTTTTTTTCCGCCACCAATTAGGCTTTCTTTGGGGGATACATTTTGCTAAGAGCCACTTTACTGTAAATGCATTTTAACAGGAAGAATAAGAAAAAAACGGAAAAAATCATTATTTCTCAGTTTTCAGCCATTATAGTTTTAAAATAATACATGCCTCCATAATCAAAACTCACGTTTTGTATTTGCCCATATGTCCCGGTTATTACACCGTTAAAATGATGTCCCTATCACAATGTATGGCGACAATATTTTATTTGGAAATAAAGGTGCATTTTTTCCGTTTTGCATCCATCACTATTAACAAGTTTAAAATAAAAAAAATATAGAAATATTTCATCTTTACATTGATATTTAAAAAGTTTAGACCCTTAGGTAAATATTTACATGTTTTTTTTTTATTTATTGTAATGGTTTTTTTTTTATATCAAACATTTTATTTGGGTATTTTTGGGAGGGTGGGATGTAAAGTATAGTTGTATAATGTAATTGTGTGTTATGTTTAACTTTTTTTTAATTTTAGTTGTAGTTTTACTTTTTGGCCACAAGATGGCGGCCATGAGTTTGTTTACATGACGTCACTCTAAGCGTAACTCACGCTTAGAGTGACTCATCGGGGAGGGAACGGCCAGAAAAGGCGCAGCTTCCGAGAGAAGCTGTCGCTTTTTCAGCGGGGGAGAGGAATCAGTGATCGGGCACCATAGCCCGATACATTGATACCTTGGCTACCGAATCCGCGGCCGGGAGTGCGTGTGCACGCGCGCGATCGGCCGCGGGAGTGCGCGGTAGCGCGCATGGTTCCTGGACGTAGTTTCTACGTCCAGGAACCAAAATAGGTTAAGGGGGGCGAGGCCACTTCGCAAATAAATAAGCTTATAAAAAGCTTTTTCTCTACCTTTTTTGGTTACTTACTTGTGGAAAGAGATTTCGGCTAAGTTGGGCATTGTGCAATGATATTATTATTACTATTATTATTTTATTTTAATATTATTTTTTTATTTTTATATAATTTATTTTATTTAGATTTGGGGTTTTGTTTTATATGTTATGCTCAGCTAAGAATTGTTGCCATTAACTGTATCTACATATGTTTATGGAATTTTCATACAACGTTTCACTTGTACTCTTGACGTTGATTAATAATAAAAATTATTGTTGAAAAAAAAAATCACCAACATCTTGTATAATCTTAACCCCACATATCGTAGTCCACACGGGCACTCAAGGAGATATACCACAATCTTAGATTCACAGTTAAGAAAACTTTTGGGCTTGTGGGCTTCCCACACCGTTAGAACATTGCAGAAGAACATAGAAACTCCAGGAGCACACGCCAATAAAACTCCATCTCTTTAATTAATTTTCTTAAAAATAGATGCACAGTTAGACCAGAAACCTCATCAGTAGTGTTTTCTCTAAAATAATTGTGCAAAGCCTCAGAGATCTCCCTCCAAGCTGAGTCATCTGTGAGCAACTGAGGGTTCAATCTCCAATGGTTCTGTTTGCTCCAAGTAGCCGGGAAGGCCAATTGGAGAAAAACAGGAGCATGATCTGAGATATCCCACATTCTGAACATGACAGAGGCCTCTTACCTTTGTGTCCTATCATGTGTTTTACAAAAGTCTGAACATGAATATGGTCTGTCACCTGTGTGAGCTTTTTGGTGTCTATGAAACTGCTATAGAAATCTTTCCCGCACTCTGAACTTGAAAAAGGACACTCCCCAGTGTGTATTTACATGTGTCCATGAAGGTAGGTTTCCAGTCTGAGTAAAACATTTCCCACACTCTGAACATGAACTCAGTTTGTTACCTGTGTGAGTCTTTTGGTGTCTATAAAAGTTTCCTCTGTCATAGAAATCCCTCCCGTACTCTGAATATGAAAAAAGCTGATCCCTTCACACCTGTAAGTTTCAGAGGTGTCTGAAGGCTCTTGAAAAGTTAAGCTTTTTGGTGTCTATGAAACTTTCCTTTATCATAGAAATCTTTCCCGCACTCTGAACTTGAAAAAGTACACTCCCCAGTGTGTATTCTCAAGGGTCCATGAAGGTTTCCATTCTGAGTAAAACATTTCCCACACTCTGAACATGAATAAGGCTTCTCACCTGTGTGAGTTTTTAGGTTTCTCTGAAGGCTGTTTCTATCATGAAAAGTTTTCCCACATTCTGAACATGACTGAGGCCTCTTACCCATGTGTCTTGTCATGTGATGCACAAAAGTCGGAACATGAATACTGTTTGTCACCTGTGTGAGTTTTTTGGTGTCTATGAAACTTCCTTCTGTCATAGAAATCTTTCCCGCAATCTGAACTTTAAAAAGGCCACTCCCCAGTGTGTATTATCATATGTCCATGAAGGTTTCCATTCTGAGTAAAACATTTCCCACCCCCTAAACATGAACAGGGCTTCTCACCTATGTGAGATTGTAGGTGTCTCTGAAGGCTCTTTCTATCATGTAAAGTTTTCCCGCATTCCAAATATGACAGAGGCCTCTTACCTGTTTCTCTTATCATGTACATTACAAAAGTTTGAACATGAACAAGATTTGTCACCTTTGTGAGTCTGTTTGTGTCTATGAAAGTTTCCTCTGTCATAGAAAACTTTCCCGCCCTCTGAACATGAAAAAGGCCACACCCCAATGTGTATTCTCATGTGTATTAATGTTTCCACTTTGAATAAAACATTCCCACCCTCAGAAAGAGCCTTCAGTGACACCTACAAAAACTCACACAGGTGAGAAACCTCATTCATGTTCAATCATGAAACGCTTTCCCACATTCTGAACGTACCTCTATGTGTCATCATGTGCTTTACAAAAGTCTGAACATGAAAACGGTCTGTCACCTGTGTGAGTTTTTTGGTGTCTATGAAACTTTCCTCTATCATAGAAATCTTTCCCGCACTCTGAACTTTAAAAAGGCCACTCCCCAGTGTGTATTATCATATGTCCATGAAGGTTTCCATTCTGAGTAAATGATTTCCCACACTCTAAACATGAATAAGGCTTCTCACCTGTGTGAGTTTTTAGGTGTCTCTGAAGGCTCTATCATGTAAAGTTTTACCACATTCTGAACATGACAGAGGCCTCTTACCTGTGTGTCTTATCATGTGGATGTGTATGAGCTTTTTGTCCCTAGGCCTTCAAAATCTGCACATGGAGGCAAAACATTTTAGCCATTTACTTAAGAAAGGGTTCTTTACAGTAAGGGCCTGTTTCCATTACACACAGATTCTGCATGCAGAAAACTGACTGCAATGAATGCCTATGGGCCTGTTTCCACTGAAAGTGATTTTTCTGATGCAGATTTCCCATAGGCATTCATTGGAGTCAGTTTTCTGCATGCAGAATCTGCGTGTAGTGGAAACAGGCCCTAAGAGTGATTAAGATGTGGAACGCATTGCTACAGGAAGTAGTTATGGCAAACTTTAAATCTGCATTTATAAACATCCATGGCTATAATTACTAGGTAATGCCCAGTGGTGTTGATCCAGGGATCTTATCTGATTGCCATCTGGAGTCGGGAAGGATTTTTTTCCATTTTAGGGCTAATTGGACTATGCCTTGTAAGGGTTTTTCACCTTCCTCTGGATCAACAGGGATATGTGAGGGAGCAGGCTGGTGTTGTACTTTCTTTTCTGGTTGAACTTGATAGACGTATGTCTTTTTTTCAACCCAAATAACTATGTAATTAGGTGCTTTACAAAAGTTTGAATATGAATTACAATCTGTCACCTGTTTGAGTCTTTTGGTGTCTATGAAAGTTGCATTTGTCATAGAATACTTTTCCACACTCTGTGTCTATAAAACTTTCATCCACTGTAGAAATCCTTCCCACGTTCTGAACATTCAAAATGCCGCTCCCCAGTGTGTATTCTCTCGTGTCTATTAAGGTTTCCTTTCTGAGTAAAACATTTCCCACCCCCTAAACATGAATAGGGCTTCTCACCTATGTCAGATTTTAGGTGTCTCTGAAGGTTCTTTCTATCATGTAAAGTTTTCCCGCATTCCAAATATGACAGAGGCCTCTTACCTGTTTCTCTTATGTACATTACAAAAGTGTGAACATGAACAAGATTTGTCACCTGTGTGAGTCTGTTTGTGTCTATGAAAGTTTCCTCTGTCATAGAAAACTTTCCCGCCCTCTGAACATGAAAAAGGCCACACCCCAATGTGTATTCTCATGTGTATTAATGTTTCCACTTTGAATAAAACATTCCCACCCTCAGAAAGAGCCTTCAGTGACACCTACAAAAACTCACACAGGTGAGAAACCTTATTCATGTTTAATCATGAAACGTTTTCCCACATTCTGAACGTACCTCTATGTGTCATCATGTGCTTTACAAAAGTCTGAACATGAATACGGTCTGTCACCTGTGTGAGTTTTTTGGTGTCAATAAAAGTTTAATTCACTCTGAACATGAAAAAGTCTCCTCACAAGGAGTGAGTGAAAATGTATTTTCATTTGTCTGATAAGGTTTCCATTCTGAGTAAAACATTTCCCACACTCTGAACATGAAAGTCACCTGTGTGAGTTTTCTTAGGTGTCTCTGAAGGCTCTTTCTATTATGAAAAGTTTTCCCACATTCTGAATGACAGAAGCCTCTTACCTCTGTGTCTTATCATGTGCTTTACAAAAGTTTGAACATGGATACAATCTGTCACCTGTGTGAGTCTCTTAGTGTTTATGAATGTTTCCTCTGTCATAAAAATCTTTCCCGCACTCTGAATAGGAAAAAGGCTAGTAGAGTTTCCATTCTGAGTAAAACTTTTCCTACCCTCTGAACATAAATAAGGTTTCTCACCTGTGGGAGTTTTTAGGTGTTTCTGAAGGCTATTTCTAACGTAAAGTTTTCCCACATTCCAAACATGACAGTGGCCTCTTACCCATGTGTCTAATCATGTGCTTTACAAAAGTCTGAACATGAATACAGTCTGTCACCTGTGCGAGTTTTTTTTTTTTGGTGTCTATGAAAGTTTCCTTTGTCATAGAAATCTTTCCCGCACTGTGAACATGAATAAGTCTCCTCCCAGAGTGTATTTCCATTTGTCTGATAAGGTGTTTTTTTTTGAGTAAACCGTTTCCCACACTCTGAACATGAATAGAGCTTCTCACCTGTGTGAGTTTTTTTAGGTTTCTCTGAAGGCTCTTTCTATCATGTAAAGTTTTCCCACATTCTGAACATGACAGAGGCCTCTTACCCATGTGTCTTATCATGTGCTTTACAAGTCTGAACATGAATACTGTCTGTCACTTGTGTGAATCTTTTGGTGTCTATGAAAGTTTCCTTTATAATAGAAATCTTTCCTGCACTCTAAACTTCAAAAAGGCTTCTCCCCAGTGTGTTTTCTCACGTGTCCAAGATGGTTTTCATTCTGAGTAAATAATTTCCCACACTCTGATTTCATGTTCAGAGTGGGGAAAAGATTTCTACAACAGATGAAACTTTTATAGACACCAAACAACTCACACAGGTGACAGACCGTATTCATGTTCAAAGATAAAATACATATATCCAGGCACATCACATCTAGTTAGGACATTACATAAGTTAAGGAAAGGGAGGTGCTGAAGGGGGTGTGGCTAGAAAACAGCAAAAATCTATTAACCCTTCGCACTCTCGCATGCAAATGTTCAAACAAATGCATTCACAGATTTACTCATCCAGGCACAACTGTTATCCCTACAGCTAAGTTAAAAGCCGGGGTCTTAGTTCACAGAAGAATGCATTCTTATGCTTAGTCACCTATACTGCGCAGAAGTACCCAGGTAAACATAGGTGTCCTAACTCTAGCCCTGTAACATGCATAGTGCAGACATGCAAACACATTCATTGCATCAAACCTATCAATGGATTAGGAGCACACATCCTGATGTCCTCTCCATCAGGCTTGTAAGGCTTCTCACATGTATGAATTTTTAGGTGTCTCTGAAGGCTCTGTCTATCATGTAAAAATTTCCCACATTCTGAACATGACAGAGGCTTCTTACCTGTTTGTACTATCATGTGCTTTACAAAAGTTTGAACATGAACAGGATTTGTCACCTGTGTGGGTCTGTTGGTGTCTATGAAAGTTTCCTCTGTCATAGAAAACTTTCCCACACTCTGACCATGAAAAAGGCCACGCCCCAATGTGTATTCGCATGTGTCTATTAAGGTTTCCATTCTGAGTAAAACATTCCCACCCTCAGAAAGAGCCTTCCGTGACACCTACAAAAACTCACACAGGTGAGAAACCTTATTTATGTTCAATCATGAAACGTTTTCCAACATTCTGAACGACAGAGGACTCTTACCTGTGTGTCACATCATGTGCTTTACAAAAGTCTGAACATGAATACGGCAAAAATCTATTAACCCTTCGCACTCTCGCATGCAAATGTTCAAACAAATGCATTCACAGATTTACTCATCCAGGCACAACTGTTATCCCTACAGCTAAGTTAAAAGCCGGGGTCTTAGTTCACAGAAGAATGCATTCTTATGCTTAGTCACCTATACTGCGCAGAAGTACCCAGGTAAACATAGGTGTCCTAACTCTAGCCCTGTAACATGCATAGTGCAGACATGCAAACACATTCATTGCATCAAACCTATCAATGTATTAGGAGCACACATCCTGACGTCCTCTCCTGGGACAGATAGTGCATCTTACCAATCGCACAAGGGAGCTAACGCAATGTATCCATGTGCACCATGCACATACACCAGCATAAGCTGTGTGCATGCTGACAAACACATACAGGGGAGGAGGGAGTGCACTGGATTAGACCCTAGCCACAGGGGTCAGTAATAAGAATAAAATACATATATCCAGGCACATCACATCTAGTTAGGACATTAACCCATTCAGGTTCCGTCGTTTTCACGTGAGAAATGTTCACCTCCCATTTATTAGCCTATAACTTTATCACTACTTATCACACTGCACTGATCGATATCTTGTTTTTTTCCGCCACCAATTAGGCTTTCTTTGGGGGGTACATTTTGCTAAGAGCCACTTTACTGTAAATGCATTTTGACAGGAAGAATAAGAAAAAACGGAAAAAATTCATTGTTTCTCAGTTTTCAGCCATTATAGTTTTAAAATAATACATGCCTCCATAATTAAAACTCACGTATTGTATTTGCCCATATGTCCCGGTAATAACACTGTTAAAATTATGTCCCTATCACAATGTATGGCGACAATATTTTATTTGGAAATAAAGGTGCATTTTTTCCGTTTTGCATCTATCACTATTTACAAGTTTAAAATAAAAAAAATATAGAAATATTTCATCTTTACATTGATATTTAAAAAGTTTAGACCCTTAGGTAAATATTTACATGTTTTTTTTTATTGTAAACATGTTATTTGGGTAGTTTTGGGAGGGTGGGAGGTAAACAATAGATTTATAATGTAAATGTGTGTTAATTTTAAATTTTTTTCTTTTACAGGTGTAGTATTACTTTTTGGCCACGAGATGGCGGCCATGAGTTTGTTTACATGACGTCACTCTAAGCGTAACATACGCTTACAGTGACGCATCGGGAAGGGAACGGCCAGAAAAGGCGCAGCTTCTGAGAGAAGCTGTCGCTTTTTCAGCGGGGGAGAGGAATCAATGATCGGGCACCGTGGCCTGATACATTGATTCCCTGGCTACCGAATCCGCGGCAGGGAGTGCGCGTGCACGCGCGCGATCAACCGCGGGAGCGCGCGGTAGCGCGCATGGTTCCTGGTCGTAGAAACTACGTCCAGGAACCAAAATAGGTTAAATAAGCAAAGGAAAGGGAGGTGCTGAAGGGGGTGTATAACGTTAGCTCCCTTGTGCGATTGGTAAGATGCACTGTCTGTCCCAGGAGAGGACATCAGGATGTGTGCTCCTAATCCATTGATAGGTTTGATGCAATGAATGTGTTTGCATGTCTGCACTATGCATCTTACAGGGCTAGAGTTAGGACACCTATGTTTACCTGGGTACTTCTGCGCAGTATAGGTGACTAAGCATAAGAATGCATTCTTCTGTGAACTAAGACCCCGGCTTTTAACTTAGCTGTAGGGATAACAGTTGTGCCTGGATGAGTAAATCTGTGAATGCATTTGTTTGAACATTTGCATGCAAGAGTGCGAAGGGTTAATAGATTTTTGCTGTTTTCTAGCCACACCCCCTTCAGCACCTTCCTTTCCTTAACTTATTTAATGTCCTAACTAGATGTGATGTGCCTGGATATATGTATTTTATCTTTGAACATGAATACGGTCTGTCACCTGTGTGAGTTGTTTGGTGTCTAAAAAGTTTCATCTGTTGTAGAAATCTTTTCCCCACTCTGAACATGAAAAACTCTCCTCCCCAGAGTGTATTTTCATTTGTCTGATAACGTTTCCATTCTGAGTAAACTGTTTCCCACACTCTGAACATGAAAAAGGCCACGCCCCAATGTGTATTCTCATGTGTCAATTAAGGTTTCCACTTTGAATAAAACATTCCCACCCTCAGAAAGAGCCTTCAGTGACACCTACAAAAACTCACACAGGTGAGAAACCTTATTCATGTTTAATCATGAAACGTTTTCCCACATTCTGAACTTACCTCTATGTGTCATCATGTGCTTTACAAAAGTCTGAACATGAATAAGGTCTGTCACCTGTGTGAGTTTTTTGGTGTCTATAAAAGTTGAACATGAAAAAGTCTCCTCCCCAGAGTGTATTTTCATTTGTCTGATAAGGTTTCCATTCTGGGTAAAACATATCCCACACTCTAAACTTGAATACAGCTTCTCACCTGTGTGAGTTTTCTTAGGTGTTTCTGAAGGCTCTTTCTATTATGACAAGTTTTCCCACATTCTGAACGACAGAGGCCTCTTACCTCTGTGTCTTATGTGCTTTACAAAAGTTTGAACATGAATACAATCTGTCATCTGTGTGAGTCTCTTGGTATTTATGAATGTTTCCTCTGTCATAAAAATCTTACCTGCACTCTGAATAGGAAAAAGGCCGCTCCCCAGTGTGTATTCTCATGTGTCTAGTAAGGTTTCCATTCTGAGTAAAACATTTCCCACCCTCTGAACATTAATAAAGTTTCTCACCTGTGTGAGTTTTTAGGTGTCTCTGAAGGCTATTTCTGTCATGTAAAGTTTTCCCACACTCTGAACATGATAGAGGTCTCTTACCCATGTGTCTTATGTGCTTAACAAAAGTTTCAACATGAATATGGTCTGTCACCTGTGTGAGTTTTTTGGTGTCTATGAAAGTTCCCTCTGTCATGGAAATCTTTCCCACACTCTGAACAGGAAAAAGTCTCCTCCCCAAAGTGTATTTTCATTTGTCTGATAAGGTTTTCTTTTTGAGTAAAACATTTCCCACACTCTGAACATGAATAGAGCTTCTCGCCTGTGTGAGGTTTTTTTAGGTGTCTCTGAAGGCTCTTTCTATCAGGTAAGAGGTCTCTGTCATGGTTAGAATGTGGGAAAACTTGACATGTTTGTCTTCTCATGTGCTTTATAAAAGTCTGAACATGAATATGGTCTATCACCTGTGTGAGTCTTTTGGTTTCTATGAAAGTTTCCTCTGTCATAGAAATCTTTCCCGCACTCTGAACTTCAAAAATTCCGCTCCCTGGTGTGTATTCTCACATGTCCATGAAGGTTTCCATTCTGAGTAAATCATTTCCCACACTCTGAAAATGAATAAGGTTACCCACCTGTGTGAGTTTTTAGGTGTCTCTGATTTCTATCATGTAAAGTTTTCCCACATTCTGACCAAGACAGAGGCCTCTTACCTGTGTGTCTTATCATATGCTTTACAAAAGTCTGAACATGAATACGGTCTGCTACCTGTGTGCATTTTTTAGTGTCTATAAAGTTTCCTCTGTCATAGAAAACTTTCCCACACCCTGAACATGAAAGAGACCCCTTCCCAGTGTATATTTTCATGGGTGTATGAAGGTTTCCATTCTGAGTAAAATATTTCCCACCCTCTGAATATGAATACGGCTTCTCACCTGTGTGCGTTTGTAGGTGACTCCAAAGAGTACCTATGTAATGGCCCCCGGGAGACTGTGGCGCAGGATACAGCTGGTATGGGTTATCCTGCTGCTGCACAAGCTTCTGGCGACGTTAATTACTATTCCCCCTCTAGGTCCAAGTGGATAGTGGGGAATGATATAAATCGGCTTCTAGCTATTGCTGGAAGGTGCCTCATAGTGTTTTAAAATGTAACTTCTGCTCCATCTTGTGATGGCGCCGAAGTTACTCAGTGTTTCGCTGCTATAGCCCTCATTCCAATTATGGCCTATGGTGGTGTCCGGCTGCACCCAAACCTCCTCGTCTCCAAAGGCTTTTCCAATCATGAAACATTTTCCAACATTCTGAACATGACAGAGGCCTCTTGATCTGAGATATCAATATTGCCAATAGAAGCTTTCCCTACCTAATCTAGGTCTGCTTGTGTAAAGAATAACTAACCCAACCTGGAGTATTTTTGAGCAGGGTCAGAGTAATATGTGCAGTCTCTCCCACTTGGATGAAGCAGCTGCTATGCATCCATAAGAAAAAGTTTATTTGATTTAAATTTGAGAGCTCGTAAAGACCTATATGGTATGACTGATTTGCCTGTGGAGGTGTCAACGAGGGTTAATAATGGGACAATAATGTCTCCGCCAAGGACAATCATTCCTTTTGCAAAAGACTGCAAGGCATTTAGAACTTTGGACAAAAACCTCACCTGACCAGTATTGGGAAAGTATATGGTGGCCCCAGGACCCAGGAAAGGCAAAAAAATCAGCACTCGTCAGACTTGTCGAGTAAGGATTCCGGGAGACTTCGGGGAAGCCAGCGCTGGACTGCCTGCAGCTACAGGGGTGGGGGAAGCCTCATTGGGACCCTGAGGCTTCCCCCTCCCGAGGCGAGTACCCCCCAGGGGAACCTTTTTTCGTTACAGGTTCTCTTTAAGAAGGCAAATCACACCATACTTGCCAGTGAGGTCTCCCTTCACGTACATTTTCTCATTATCTTGACATATAGCGTTCTTACTGTGTTGTCAGGCCCGCAGCTTTTTGTGTGGTAGAATAACAGGGACGCTACAGATTCCATTTCACCTTTAATACAGATGAGTTATAAATATGAGATGGCATTTCAACTCTATGCCAAATGGATGTTCATGTGGATACAGTATAAAAACAGACGAGGAGGGGAAGAGTAATAAAAAGATAGAGTAGGGGAGAAGAGATTAAGAAATGAAATGAGAATACTGGTCCCCCCCCCCCCCCTTCAGGCAGTGGCAACATAGAACAGGTAACGTATACAAGCTCATGCGGGGGCCACATTTATACACCAGGGGCATCATGCACGTCACCGCACATCAAATCTACTACAATGTCCCAACATTTTGCATCATGTCCGATTAATTCATGTGACCAATTTCAGCCTGAAATTGGTAGCATAGTTGATCAGGCATGCTTTTGGTGGCACAGAAATTCATCTGTTTTGGTAATTATCAAATCAGATGGTCGATCGGCCACCAAATCAAGTAGTGTATGGCCATCTTGATACTTTGGCCTATAAATCTTGAACAAGCATGCAGATCAGGTGTTAGACAAAAATCTGACAAGATTAGCTGCATGCTTGTGTTTCAGGCGCAGAATTCAGACACTCCTGACTAGAGAGATCAGCAGGGCTGCCAAGCAACTTGTATTGTTTAACGGCCCATTTCCACTAGAATGGAAACCGGGCCGAATCCACAGTTCCCTGCAAGCAAATAGCACTAGGAATCTCTGCTATTGGGCATAATGCTGCCACCATCTGAACTGCTTGCCATAGTGATTCAGCCGACATTGCAGTCATAGCAGTGCATTGCACATCTTCTGGGATTTGGCAGCATACTTACAGAAAAGGAAGTACCGTCGCACTTCTTGTAGGACGTGTCTCAGCTAGTGGAAACAAAGCCTCACAGGAAATATAGCAGCCTCCGTATTCCTCTCACCTCAGGTTAATTTTCAGTATCTTTATTTTTATTTGCCTGAGCTGCACTTTAATGAAGCCCTAACTATCACAAGCAGCACCTCAGTAGTCAAGAGTGCAAAAGCTTTTATGACCCCTTTCACATTTACACCAAGACTGACAAAATGCCTGCTTGTTTTGTAAAAACTTCAGTTCTGTGTTAAAGTGTATCCAAGATGAACTTTTACTCATTGCATAATTGTGTGCCTTTCCTATCGTTTATAGGGCATTCCTCAAGCCAAATACTTTTTTGATTTTGTTTTAATGCTCTAATTCATTATAAACTAAACAAGCCTCGCCCACAGCTTTTCAGAGAGCCTTGGCATTTTCAGACAGTAGCAAGGGCTCATGGGAGCTCAGTCTGGACAGTAGGAGGGGGAGGTATTACTAACCAGGGATTTCAGAGGCAGAGGGGAGGAGAGAGGAGGAGGGGGGATTCGTTTTTTTTTCACAGGCTAAGTGCTGAAGATGCAGATACGCTTGCCTGTGTGTAATGGTTACAATCAAAATGGCTGCTGTTGTATCACAGGAAGAAATAATCATATTCTATTGAAGCTGTTTGCAGCAAGATTTGCTGTGTAAACTATCTAAACTTTAGATGAGATATATAGACAAGTTACTTGTTTTAGTTTTTCATCTCAGATCCACTTTAATGACATTTGCAGAATGAAGATTGCTGAATTTCATCTGCCAAATACCTGAAAAATGTATCACATTATTCCCATTTGTTTGAAAATGATGAATCCTGAGTACAGGTTTACTGGGGTGAATGATTTTATTTTTAGTGTGAGATGAGAGAAGGGTTTTCCCTATGACAGCAGTAAGGCTTCTTTTACATTGCAAGTCACCATTTTACTGGATGCCAGCAACACAGGAAGAAGACGTGCAGGAAAAAAAAAAAAAATTGCATCAAATTGGAGATGCAATTTAAAGGATAATTTCCGACATGACGGATCTGATTTTTGATAGTTTTTCTGATCGATTTCTCATAGAAGTGAATGGAAATTGAGAAGATAAGAAAGACTGGAAAATCGATCAAAAGATCGGACAGTAAATTGACTGAAAAATCTCATCGTGTATTCCCAGCATTACTCAGTTTCCACTGGGAACCAGCCAGAGAAGGCTAGAATGGGGAGGGGTCAGAAAGAGGACACTGCACAATATTGTACGGCTTGTAGTTCTTTGAGTGATGCCCAAAAGCTTGCATCATTTCCTGTATTGCACTGTGCTCATCCGACTCCTCAGTTTAGATGCCCACTAATGATCCAACCTTTTTCATCCAATCTTACCATTTCGATGTACTATAAGGGCACTGCCTAAATTATCCATTCACTATATTCACTCAGTTTACCCTTCTACTACATAGATTTGGTAAGCTTGGATGAAAAAGATTGGATCATTAGTGGCCACCTTTTATCATACCACGACAGACTCCTCAACACCTAATTTGCATATAACCATTTTGGTGACTGAGGCTAGGTTCACAGCCGGATATTGTGGTGGGACATTGTGGTGCGACTTTATTGGGGCATCTTCACACAAAGTCGCACTGCAATAGTGAGTATACAGTATGTAAAATTCGCAGTGCATTGGGATCCAACACTGTATGCAGTGCGTTCCTGCACAGAGGCAGTGAAGCATACTTTTCATTGACTATATGCTTCACCATATCCTACCTAAAGGTCGCATAAGAGACAGTGCGGCTTTCGTTGCTTTCCTGTAATACAGTGAACCCAACTCCCCACTGTGAACCTAGCCTGAAAGTATTCAACATAAAAGGAATTTCAACACTGCCAAAGCTTAGGTAAATGCCTTTGGCCTTGAATCTGACACTCTGGCAATGACAAACCAGGATAGCCAACAGTGTAATGTGAATGTCCTGGCATATCTGAATAAGAACATTTTCACCAGAACTCCACATCAGCTAGGTTCTGGCGTGTAGCCCTGCAACCTACCAGAAAAAGGCCTCTGCATTACCTATGCACCAGAACCCAGTTGATTCAGGGTTCCAGTGATCTTAAATAGACAATGTGTTGGGGGGGGGGGGGCAGGTATACTAATGCTTAAAGAGTCACTGTAACAAGAAAAACATCCCCTGGGGGTACTCACCTGGGGAGGGGGCAGCCTCCGGATCCTAATGAGGCTTCCCCCGTCCTGTCCCACAGGGGTCTCGCTGCAGCCCTCCGAACAGCGGCCCGACAGACCCGAAAGCCTGTTCAATATTTAACTTTCCAGGCTCCAGCGGGGGCGCTGTTGCAGACTTGCGCCTGCGCAGTAGAGCGGCCCGACGGAGATCGGCTATTTCCGCCTATCTTTGTGGGAAGGAGCGGATACTGCGCCTGCGCTGGAGCCAAAAGGTAAATAATTACATCGCCGCCTCTCCGGGAGGATTTTCGCCGCCACCGTGAGACCGAGGAGGACAGAGGAAGCCTGCATAGGATCCGGAGGCTTCCCCCACCCAAGGTGAGTACCCCCAAGGGAAGTTTTTATTTGTTACAGATTTTCTTTAAAGTTGCACTTCAACAATAGCGCAAGTTATTGAGTAGCTGTTAAATAGAAATCAAAAAACGTATCCTTGGTTAGATTACCCGCAGTGTGCAGACAGTAACAAGGAACATTATCAGGCCCTAGGCAAGCTAACTGTGGGTACATCTAAGGGCTGGTGCACACCAGAGCAGTTCTGGAGAGATTTTTAAGACTCTTTCAGGGGGAAAAGCGCTTGGCTAATGAAAGTGAATGGGATGGTGCACACCAGAGCGGATCGTTTTTTTCCACAAACGCAATCCTGGGGGATGCCGCATTTTTTAGATTTCTGAGGCGTTTCTGCCTTAATGTTAAGTATACGAAAGTGGAAAACCGCTCTGAAAAACGCTAGATCAGAGCGGTTTTCCAGGCGTTTTTGTTACAGAAGCTGTTCAGTAACAACTTTACTGTAACAATATTTGAAATGTGCTAAACAAAAACGCTCTAAGAACGCTAGGCATGTTTAGAAAACATCCCTAAAATCGCTCTGAAATCTGCTTCAAAAATCTCTAGCGTTAAGCAGATCTGCTAGAGGTTTTTGGCGTGCACTGGGCCTAAGAGTCAAGTGCAGGAGGATGAGGGTCTTCCTCTATTACACATTCTTCATGCACAACCTGAACCAGCTTTGCAGGTAATAAACACCTCTGCATTATATGTGCACTTTACCTATGTCCTTCCTGCATGGCTGTTGTGAATCTGAGGATGTTGTGCAGAGTATAGTACTGCTGTATATGTTAATTCGATATTACATTTGGAGTAATGACTACAACTTAACTGATTTCATGAGCAAAGGGCATCTGAAAAATCAAGCAGAACTGGTACAGGAGCCGACAGTGGTTACATGGGTTAACACTCAAATCCACCTGTTTACTTAAGAGTAATTTTAGACAAGCTGTAACTTGTTTAATGTAATAATAATAATAATGGCAGTATTTGTATAGCGCCTTTCTCCTGTCGGACTCAAAGCGCTTGCGAGGCAGCCACTAGAGCGCACTCAGTAGGCAGTAGCAGTGTTAGGGAGTCTTGCCCAATGAACTCCTTACTGAATTACTGGCTTACTGAACAGGCAGAGCCGAGTTTCGAACCCAGGTCTCCCATGTCAGAGGCAGAGCCCTTAACCAGTACACCATCCAGCCACATATCACATATCACAGTATCACTGAACTCTGGTGAATGTAATACAATTGCTTTTTTTTTTTTTACATTTTTGTGCATTGAGCAGAAAAATCAGATGATTTCCCAAAGCCCCTCTTTACATCTTGGAGACGTGGTCAGCTCTTATTAAATTGGTAACTGATAATGACAGAATTTTTTTTTTTCCCCTAAACTAGAAATGAGTCAATAGGTTGATGCATGATTATGCAAATTCTGATTTCAAATATATGCATCTTAAAAACAGACATCAAATTCCATTTTACATAGTTACATAGTTATTTTGGTTGAAAAAAGACATACGTCCATCAAGTTCAACCAGTATAAAGAACAACACCAGCCTGCTCCCTCACATTTCCCTGTTGGTCCAGAGGAAGGCGAAAAAAAACCCCTTACAACGCATGGTCCAATTAGCCCCAAAAGGGAAAAATTCCTTCCCGACTCCAGATGGCAATCAGATAAAATCCCTGGATCAACATCATTAGGCATTACCTAGTAATTGTAGCCATGGACGTCTTTCAACGCAAGGAAAGCATCTAAGCCCCTTTTAAATGCAGGTATAGAGTTTGCCATAACGACTTCCTGTGGCAATGCATTCCACATCTTAATCACTCTTACTGTAAAGAACCCTTTCCTAAATAAATGGCTAAAACGTTTTTCCTCCATGCGCAGATCATGTCCTCTAGTCCTTTGAGAAGGCCTAGGGACAAAAAGCTCATCCGCCAAGCTATTATATTGCCCTCTTATGTATTTATACATGTTAATTAGATCCCCTCTAAGGCGTCTTTTCTCTAGACTAAATAAACCCAGTTTATCTAACCTTTCTTGGTAAGTGAGACCTTCCATCCCATGTGTCAATTTTGTTGCTCGTCTCTGCACCTGCTCTAAAACTGCAATATCTTTTTTTTGTAATGTGGTGCCCAGAACTGAATTCCATATTCCAGATGTGGCCTTACTAGAGAGTTAAACAGGGGCAATATTATGCTAGCATCTCAAGTTTTTATTTCCCTTTTAATGCATCCCAAAATTTTGTTAGCTTTGGCTGCAGCGGCTTGGCATGGAGTACGATTATTTAACTTGTTGTCTATGAGTACTCCTAAGTCCTTCTCCAAGTTTGATGTCCCCAACTGTATCCCATTTATTTTGTATGGTGCTAGACCATTGGTACGACCAAAATGCATGACTTTACATTTTTCAACATAGAATTTCTTCTGCCATGTCTGTGCCCATATAGCCATCCTATCCAGATCCTGTTGCAATATGACGCTATCTTCCTGAGAGTTGATGATTCTGCACAATTTTGTATCATCTGCAAAGATAGCAACATTGCTCACTACTGCATCTACTAGGTCATTAATAAATAAATTGAAGAGCACTGGACCCAGAACAGACCCCTGTGGTACCCCACTGCTAACATTCTCCCGTTTTGAGTACGATCCATTGACCGCAACTCTTTGTTTTCTTTTGATGGGTTTAGATTGGTCCAGGTTTCAAACTGCATACATTTTCATAATCCTGCATCAACTCAGACTTATTTGCATTTCATTGCCCATTCCAACCAATAATTACCCCTAAAAGCCACAGCAGATCTTGGTGTGCTGAGAAAGTCAAAGCTAGACCACTAAATTTGCTTTAGCAGATATGGTCACATCACCAACTGGCAACACAGGGTTTTGTTGTTTTATAGCAACTTTATTGAAGAGTCAAAATGTTGGCATTACAAAGATGACTCCACACTGCACAAGCAGTCTCTGTTGGTAAAAGAGCAGAGGCGTTTTCCATGATATAAAAGTCTTAGTGGGTTCCAATAGTCACTTGCCAGACTCTGATTAAGTTGTCTGTGTAGCCGGCGAAGAGTGTCTGTAAGGAAAGAAATAGAAACACCAGTCAAGAGAGGACACACCAGGAAAACCTGTATGTTGCATATTCTAACATCACTTTAAAGAGAATCTGAACTCTAAAATTCTTACAATAAAAAGCAGACCATTCTATTGATTATGTTCTCCTGGGCCGATCTGTGCTGTTTCTGCCACTCCCTGCTGCGATCCTGGCTTGTACTAGGCTGAGAGGAGCTCAGTCTGACTCGCACAGAGCCTGCAGGGGGCGTGGAGAGGGTGTGTATAGCTTCTATCCTATCACAAGCAGAGCAGCACATTCCTGCCTGAGCCCGACAAAACTGTCAGAGGAAAGAAGATTAGATTATATAACAGAGATAATACAGCCACTGTGCAACTAGGAAAGGCTGCAGTAAGCCAGACCACATTTGAACAGGTATAGGAACTTATAGGATAGAAGAAATAAGGCTGAACATTTTATTACAGAGTCTCTTTAAAGACACTGAAGCAAAAAACAAAAATATGATATAGTGAATTGGTTGTGTACTATGAATAATTACTAGAAGATTAGCAGCAAAGAAAATATTCGCATACTTTTATTTTCAGGTATATAGTGTTTTTTCTAACATTGCATCATTCTATAATATGTGCAGATTACACAACACTCAGCATTCAAAATGAGTCTTTCAGAGCAGTCTGAAGTAATGACCTCTCCTCTAGCAGAGGAAAAGTAAATAGTCCAGGAACAGTTGAGATAATAAAAGTCAGATAACAGCCCTCTCCAGGACTAACTTAGTCGGAGAGCTTAATGGCTTGTTTGCATAGCGATAACAACTGGAGTTTCTTAACTCTTCCTGTACTGGAAACAATTACACTGATGTATCTGATCTTAATGTTTTATTTCTTAGCTGTGCTACACATACAAATCATAATATCATTTTTTTTCGCTTCAGTGTCTCTTTAAAGGGAGCATTAACAGAGGGGATATGAATGTCTCCATTTAAACAATACCAGTTGCCTGGCAGTCCTAATATCTCTGGCTACAGTAATAGTTGCATCACACACCTGAAACAAGCATGCAGCTAATCCAGTCTGATGTCAGTCAGAGCACCTGACCTGCATGCTTGTTGAGGGGCTGTGGCTAAAAGTGTAACAGGATCAGCAGGAGAGTCAGGCAACTGGTATTATTTTAAAAGGAAAAATCCATATCCTTCTCAGTTTAGGTTCCCTTTAAACTGATCGACAAAACAATAGTGTTTGTTTCAGTCCTCAAGTCTGGCGAGTATGGATGGTCAATGAGCTACTTTACTGGTAAAGTAAAGCACCGCAGAGGCCAAACACCACTCCACACCTATCCTGGGCTCTGTAACCCAACATGCCTCAAGTGCTGATGTGTGCACCAACAGGTGTGCCTAGATGCAGCTCCTGGGAAGGGTGCATCAATGTAAACTCAGCAGGTATGTGGAAGAGACCAGCATGAAGAGTGGTACTAAGTGTAAAATGACATTTTTATGCCTCATGGTGGCTTCTGCTACTTCAGTATTTTTCTACTAAGAGCAGTAAAAAGAAAACTACATTTTATACAAACGTGGGCCTTATTTATGAACTAAGATCTATATTATCAAAGCAAATACAGTGCACATTTTGAGCTACAGAAACCACTTTCCAGGGAACAGCTTGCAGTTCATATTTTATTTGCATTACGATCTTTACACATCTGATTTGTCGAGCATCTCCCTCTAGTGGCCATTGATATTTTATAATATAGTCCTGGTGTAGCAAGAGAAAAAAAAATCCAGGTGTACAATATACGATTGTGAAGCTCTACTAATCTATGTATATATGTTAACCTCCTTAGCGGTAACCCTGAGTCAGGCTCAGGACGGAAATCCGCAGCTCAGAGCAGTAATCCTGAGTTGGATCCATGGAAGCTGTGTAAATGTGCAGGGCTGCCACAGATCTATCTAGTGGGATGATTTTTAGGGTCTGAAAGCTTGTGAAAAAAAATTGCACAGCTTTTGGGGAAAAAAAACCAACCTGGACACTTGCTTTTACAGTACTTGAAAATGTCAAATTGAGCCCTGATCAACGTCAATGCACTTGTGCCATTTTACTCCTTTCAAATGGTAAAGTGAGCCACAAAAGAAAAATGCTGCATACTCGCCTACGGAGAGGTAAAGCTCTGAATTCCATAGAGCAGGGGTGCCCACACTTTTTCGGCTCGCGATATACTTTAAAATTTGCCGAGGCCAGGAGATCTACCAACGTCTAAAATCCTAAGCACACCCCCCCCCCCCCCCCCCCCCGAGTAGGTTAGCCAGGTAACATGTGCCTGCAGCGTAGGTTAGTCAGGAATGTGTAAGTATAGGTTAACCAAGTATATGTGCCTGCAGCGTAGGTCAGCCAGGTATATGTGCCTGCAGCGTAGGTCAGCCAGGTATATGTGCCTGCAGCGTAGGTCAGCCAGGTATATGTGCCTGCAGCGTAGGTCAGCCAGGTATATGTGCCTGCAGCGTAGGTTAGCCAGGTAGATGTGCCTGCAGCGTAGGTTAACCAGGTAGATGTGCCTGCAGCGTACGTTAGCCAGGTAGATGTGCCTGCAGCGTAGGTTAGCCAGGTAGATGTGCCTGCAGCGTAGGTTAGCCAGGTAGATGTGCCTGCAGCGTAGGTTAGCCAGGTAGATGTGCCTGCAGCGTAGGTTAGCCAGGTAGATGTGCCTGCAGCGTAGGTTAGCCAGGTAGATGTGCCTGCAGCGTAGGTTAGCCAGGTAGATGTGCCTGCAGCGTAGGTTAGCCAGGTATATGTGCCTGCAGCGTAGGTTAGCCAGGTATATGTGCCTGCAGCGTAGGTTAGCCAGGTATATGTGCCTGCAGCGTAGGTTAGCCAGGTAGATGTGCCTGCAGCATAGGTTAGCCAGGTAGATGTGCCTGCAGCATAGGTTAGCCAGGTAGATGTGCCTGCAGCATAGGTTAGCCAGGTATATGTGCCTGCAGTATAGGTTAGCCAGGAAGGTGTCAGTATAGGTTAGCCAGGTATATGTGCCTGCAGTATAGGTTAGCCAGGTATATGTGCCTGCAGCGTAGGTTAGCCAAGTATATGTGCCTGCAGCGTAGGTTAGCCAGGTATATGTGCCTGCAGCATAGGTTAGCCAGGTATGTGTGCCTGCAGCGTAGGTTAGCCAGGTATATGTGCCTGCAGCGTAGGTTAGCCAGGTATATGTGCCTGCAGCGTAGGTTAGCCAGGTATATGTGCCTGCAGCGTAGGTTAGCCAGGCATATGTGCCTGCAGTATAGGTTAGCCAGGCATATGTGCCTGCAGTATAGGTTAGCCAGGCATATGTGCCTGCAGTATAGGTAAGCCAGGCATATGTGCCTGCAGTATAGGTTAGCCAGGCATATGTGCCTGCAGTATAGGTTAGCCAGGCATATGTGCCTGCAGTATAGGTTAGCCAGGTATATGTGCTTGGAGCATAGATTAGCCAGGTATATGTGCCTGCAGCATAGGTTAGCCAGGTATGTGTGCCTGCAGCGTAGGTTAGCCAGGTATGTGTGCCTGCAGCGTAGGTTAGCCAGGTATGTGTGCCTGCAGCGTAGGTTAGCCAGGTATATGTGCCTGCAGCGTAGGTTAGCCAGGTATATGTGCCTGCAGCGTAGGTTAGCCAGGTATGTGTGCCTGCAGCGTAGGTTAGCCAGGTATGTGTGCCTGCAGCGTAGGTTAGCCAGGTATATGTGCCTGCAGCATAGGGTAGCCAGGTATATGTGCCTGCAGCGTAGGTTAGCCAGGTATATGTGCCTGCAGCGTAGGTTAGCCAGGTATATGTGCCTGCAGCGTAGGTTAGCCAGGTATATGTGCCTGCAGCATAGGTTAGCCAGGTATATGTGCCTGCAGTATAGGTTAGCCAGGTATATGTGCCTGCAGTATAGGTTAGCCGGGTATATGTGCCTGCAGTATAGGTTAGCCAGGAAGGTGTCAGTATAGGTTAGCCAGGTATATGTGCCTGCAGTATAGGCTTGCCAGGTATATGTGCCTGCAGTATAGGTTTGCCAGGTATATGTGCCTGCAGCGTAGGTTAGCCAGGAATGTGTCAGTATAGGTTAGCCAGGTATATGTGCAGTATAGGTTAGCCAGGTATATGTGCATCCAGTGTAGGTTAGCCAGGAATGTGTCAGTGTAGGTCAGCCAGGTATATGTGCCTGCAGCGTAGGTTAGCCAGGTATATGTGCCTGCAGCGTAGGTTAGCCAGGTATGTGTGTCTGCAGCGTAGGTTAGCCAGGTATATGTGCCTGCAGTATAGGTTAGCCAGGTATGTGTGCCTGCAGCGTAGGTTAGCCAGGTATGTGTGCCTGCAGCGTAGGTTAGCCAGGTATGTGTGCCTGCAGCGTAGGTTAGCCAGGTATATGTGCCTGCAGCGTAGGGTAGCCAGGCATATGTGCCTGCAGCGTAGGTTAGCCAGGTTTATGTGCCTGCAGCGTAGGTTAGCCAGGTATATGTGCCTGCAGCGTAGGTTAGCCAGGTATATGTGCCTGCAGCGTAGGTTAGCCAGGTATATGTGCCAGCAGTATAGGTTAGCCAGGCATATGTGCCTGCAGTATAGGTTAGCCAGGTATATGTGCCTGCAGTATAGGTTAGCCAGGTATATGTGCCTGCAGTATAGGTTAGCCAGGAAGGTGTCAGTATAGGTTAGCCAGGTATATGTGCCTGCAGTATAGGTTTGCCAGGTATATGTGCCTGCAGCGTAGGTTAGCCAGGAATGTGTCAGTATAGGTTAGCCAGGTATATGTGCCTGCAGCATAGGTTAGCCAGGTATATGTGTCTGCAGTATAGGTTAGCCAGGAATGTGTCAGTATAGGTTAGCCAGGTATATGTGCATCCAGCGTAAGTTTAGCCAGGAATGTGTCAGTATAGGTCAGCCAGGTATATGTGCCTGCAGCATAGGTTAGCCAGGTATATGTGCCTGCAGCATAGGTTAGCCAGGTATATGTGCCTGCAGCATAGGTTAGCCAGGTATATGTGCCTGCAGCATAGGTTAGCCAGGTATATGTGCCTGCAAGCATAGGTTAGCCAGGTATATGTGCCTGCAGCATAGGTTAGCCAGGTATATGTGCCTGCAGCATAGGTTAGCCAGGTATATGTGCCTGCAGCATAGGTTAGCCAGGTATATGTGCCTGCAGCATAGGTTAGCCAGGTATATGTGCCTGCAGCATAGGTTAGCCAGGTATATGTGCCTGCAGCATAGGTTAGCCAGGTATATGTGCCTGCAGCATAGGTTAGCCAGGTATATGTGCCTGCAGCATAGGTTAGCCAGGTATATGTGCCTGCAGCATAGGTTAGCCAGGTATATGTGCCTGCAGCATAGGTTAGCCAGGTATATGTGCCTGCAGCATAGGTTAGCCAGGTATATGTGCCTGCAGCATAGGTTAGCCAGGTATATGTGCCTGCAGCATAGGTTAGCCAAGGTATATGTGCCTGCAGCATAGGTTAGCCAGGTATATGTGCCTGCAGCATAGGTTAGCCAGGTATGTGTGCCTGCAGCGTAGGTTAGCCAGGTATGTGTGCCTGCAGCGTAGGTTAGCCAGGTATGTGTGCCTGCAGCGTAGGTTAGCCAGGTATATGTGCCTGCAGCATAGGTTAGCCAGGTATTGTGCCTGCAGCATAGGTTAGCCAGGTATATGTGCCTGCAGCATAGGTTAGCCAGGTATATGTGCCTGCAGCATAGGTTAGCCAGGTATATGTGCCTGCAGCATAGGTTAGCCAGGTATATGTGCCTGCAGCATAGGTTAGCCAGGTATAGTGCCTGCAGCATAGGTTAGCCAGGTATATGTGCCTGCAGCATAGGTTAGCCAGGTATGATGTGCCTGCAGCGTAGGTTAGCCAGGTATGTGTGCCTGCAGCGTAGGTTAGCCAGGTATGATGTGCCTGCAGCGATAGGTTAGCCAGGTATATGTGCCTGCAGCATAGGGTTAGCCAAGGTATATGTGCCTGCAGCAAAGGTTAGCCAGGTATATGTGCCTGCAGCATAGGTTAGCCAGGTATATGTGCCTGCAGCATAGGTTAGCCAGGTATATGTGCCTGCAGCATAGGTTAGCCAGGTATATGTGCCTGCAGCATAGGTTAGCCAGGTATATGTGCCTGCAGCATAGGTTAGCCAGGTATATGTGCCTGCAGCATAGGTTAGCCAGGTATGTGTTTGCCTGCAGCGTAGGTTAGCCAGGTATGTGTGCCTGCAGCGTAGGTTAGCCAGGTATATGTGCCTGCAGCATAGGTTAGCCAGGTATATGTGCCTGCAGCATAGGTTAGCCAGGTATGTGTGCTTGCAGCATAGGTTAGCCAGGTATATGTGCCTGCAGCAAAGGTTAGCCAGGTATATGTGCCTGCAGCATAG
>NC_090652.1:156414111-156416611 GCF_040937935.1 Hyperolius riggenbachi | reverse complement strand
CAAAGTGTATTATACAGGCTGCCTCCTGCCCTGGTGGTCCCAGTGTCCGAGGGACCACCAGGGCAGGCTGCAGCCACCCTAGTCTGCACCCAAGCACACTGATTCTCCCCCCCCCTGCCCCCTGATCGCCCACAGAACCCCTCAGACTCCCCCCTGCCCAACCCCCAGACCCCTGTTTGCACCCAATCACCCCCCTAATCACCCATCAATCACTCCCTGTCACTATCTGTCACTGCTATTTTTTTTATCAGGTCCCTAACTGCCCCCTGCTCCCTCCTGATCACCCCCCCACCCCTCAGATTCTCCCCAGACCCCCCACCCCTGTACTGTATGCATCTATCCCCCCTGATCACCTGTCTATCACCTGTTAATCACCCATCAATCACCCCCTGTCACTGCCACCCATCAATTAGCCCCTAACCTGCCCCTTGCGGGCAATCTGATCACCCACCCACACCAATAGATCGCCCGCAGATGCGACGTCTGATCACCTCCCAAGTGCAGTGTTTACATCTGTTCTCTACCCTAAACACCCACTAATTACCCATCAATCACCCATCAATCACCCCCTATCACCACCTGTCACTGTTACCCATCAGATCAGACCCTAATCTGCCCCTTGCGGGCACCCAATCACCCGCCTACACGCTCAGATTGCCCTCAGACCCCCCCTTATCAATTCGCCAGTGCAATATTTACATCTGTTCTTCCCTGTAATAACCCACTGATTACCTATCAATCACCTGTCAATCACCTATCAATCACCTATCAATCACCCATCAATCACCCATCAATCACCCCCTGTCACTGCCACCCATCAATCACCCCCTGTCATTGCCACCCATCAATCAGCCCCTAACCTGCCCCTTGCGGGCAATCTGATCACCCACCCACACCAATAGATCGCCCGCAGATCCGACGTCTGATCACCTCCCAAGTGCAGTGTTTACATCTGTTCTCTACCCTAAACACCCACTAATTACCCATCAATCACCCCCTGTCACTGCTACCTATCAGATTAGACCCCTATCTGCCCCTAGGGCACTCAATCACCCGCCCACACCCTCAGAACGCCCTCAGACCCCAGCCCTGATCACCTCGCCAGTGCATTGCTTGCATCTATTCCCCCCATTAATTACACCTTGAGACACCCATCAATCACCTCCTGTCACCCCCTAGCACACCTACCCATCAGATCAGGCCCTAATTTGCCTCGTGTGGGCTCCTGATCACTCGGCCAAACTCTCAGACCCCCTTCCGATCACCTCCCCAGTGCATTGATTGCATCTATTTTCCCCTCTAACCACCCCCTGAGACACCCATCAATCACCTCCTGTCACCCCCCTAGCACTCCTATCCATCAGATCAGGCCCAATACAACCTGTCATCTAAAAGGCCACCCTGCTTATAACCGGTTCCACAAAATTCGCCCCCTCATAGACCACCTGTCATCAAAATTTGGACAATTGTGTGTAAAAAAAAAATCAAACAATTGTCATTTACAGAGATATTTCTCCCACCCAGCATGGGTATGTGTAAAAATACACCCCAAAAAACATTATACTACTTCTCCTGAGTACGGCAATACCACATGTGTGGCAATTTTTTACAGCCTAACTGCGCTAAGGGGCCCAAAGTCCAATGAGCACCTTTAGGCTTTACAGGGGTGCTTACAATTTAGCACCCCCCAAAATGTCAGGACAGTAAACACACCCCACAAATGACCCCATTTTGGAAAGTAGACACTTCAAGGTATTCAGAGAGGAGCATAGTGAGTCCGTGGCAGATTTCATTTTTTTTTTTGTCGCAAGTTAGAAGAAATGGAAACTTTTTTTTTTTTTTTTTGTGTCACAAAGTGTCATTTTCCGCTTACTTGTGACAAAAAATAATATCTTCTATGAACTCACTATGCCTCTCAGTGAATACTTTGGGATGTCTTCTTTCCAAAATGGGGTCATTTGGGGGGTATTTATACTATCCTGGAATTCTAGCCCCTCATAAAACAAGTCAGGTGGTCAGAAAAGGCAGAGATGCTGGAAAATGGGAAAATTCACTTTTTGCACCATAGTTTGTAAACGCTATAACTTTTACCCAAACCAATAAATATAGGCTGAATGTTTTTGTTTTTTTCATCAAAAACATGTTTGTCCACATTTTTCATGCTGTACGTATACAGAAATTTTACTTTATTTGAAAAATGTCAGCACAGAAAGTTAAAAAAATCATTTTTTTGTCAAAATGCATGTCTTTTTTGATGAATATAATAAAATTAAAAATCGCAGCAGCAATCAAATAGCACCAAAAGAAAGCTTTATTAGTGACAAGAAAAGGAGCAAAAATACATTTAGGTGGTAGGTTGTATGAGCGAGCAATAAACCGTGAAAGCTGCAGTGGTCTGAATGGAAAAAAAGTGCCTGGTCCTTAAGGGGGGTAAAGCCCACGGTCCTCAAGTGGTTAACTTTCTGTGCTGACTTTTTGCAAATAAAGTACAATTTCCTAT